>NC_051159.1:51146600-51244329 GCF_013339745.2 Dermacentor silvarum | reverse complement strand
GGGAAAGGGGGGACAAAGCCGGAACAACTACCGTCCCATAACAGTGACGTCAGTGGTTTACAGGGTGGTGATGCAGATTATAAAGGACAGACTGCAGGCCATGGGTGGAGACGAGGAGGTGCTGGGGGGAACTACAAAATGGGTTCCGAAAACAAAGAAGGTTAGAAGATAATCTGTTCTCATTGACACACTGTATTCAAATAGCAGAAAAGTAACACAGGCCCCTATGGCTTGCCTTTCTGGATATCAAGGGAGCCTATGACAGTGTAATCCAAAAGGATTTGTGGGACATACTGGCACTCTAGAGGTGGGAGATGGAGTAAGAAATCTTTAAAAGATATCTATAAAAGTAACAGGGTGCTTATAAAATGGGAAAACAAGGTATCTGGGCCTATAGAGATACAGCAGGGGCTTAGGCAGGGGTGCCCTCTGTCACCTCTGTTGTTCATGCTGTATTTACAAGGATTAGAGAAAAAATGAGAGAGGAGCGGACTTGGCTTCAACCTTTCCTATTTCAAGCAGGGAGAATGGATTAAACAGTCATTACCAGGACTGATGTATGCAGATGACATTGTACTTATGGCTGACAGCAAGGAAGACTTGCAGAGATTAATGGACATCTGTGGTAAAGAGGGAGATAGCTTAGGTTTGAAGTTTAGTAAAGAAAAATCGGCAGTCATGACTTTTAATGATAATCAGGGCAGCGAGCATAGGATACAGGAGGTTACGCTGGAGGTGCTGGATAAGTACAAATATCTTGGAGTGTGGATAAACAATGGGGCTGAGTACCTAACGGAACATGAAAAATATGTGACGGCTAAAGGTAGCAGAAATGCAGCTGTGATGAAAAATAGGGCACTGTGGAATTACAATAGGTACGAAGTGGTGAGAGGGATTTGGAAAGGGGTGATGGTCCCTAGTTTGACTTTCGGCAATGCGGTCCTGTGCATGAGATCAGAGGTTCGAGCAAGGTTGGAAGTTAAGCAGCGAGGGGTAGGTAGACTGGCTCTGGGAGCACACGGAAATACACCAAATCAGGGGGTACAGGGTGACATGGGATGGACGTCATTCGAGGGCAGGGAAGCCAGCAGCAAGATAGAATTTGAGGAGCGATTGAGAGAAATGGCAGAAAAAGCGGTGGGCAAGGAGAGTTTTCAGTTATTTGTACATGAGGAATGTTGATACAAAATGGAGGAAGCTGACCAGAAAACTGTCAATCAAATATTTGGACTGCAGGAGGGGTGCAAACCAGGAAACAGCGGTTAAGAAAAAGGTTAAGGAAACAGAGAGGGGTCTGTGGAAAACAGGGATGCAGACGAAATCAGCACTGGGCACATACCGAACTTTCAAGCAAGAAATTGCCAAAGAAAATATCTACGATAATTCTAGGGGAAGCTCTTTGTTGTTTGAAGCCAGGACGGGAGTATTGCGGACTAAGATGTACCGAGTCAAGTACCAAGGTATAGACACGTTGTGCTGTGCGTGTGGAGAAGAAGAGGAAACGGCTGAACACCTCGTACTTTTCTGTAAGGGGCTTAACCCTACAGTGCAAGGCAACGGGGCTGACTTTTTCAAAGCATTGGGGTTTAGGGACAGTGAAGGCAAAATAGACTTTAAGCGGGTAGAAATAACCAAACAGAGGTTATCTGATTGGTGGATAAAATTAAGGCAGGGGTGAAATTTCACCCACCACAAAGTACAAATTATGTAAATAGCCATGGCTAGGTGGCGTATGCCACCGCCCGATTTAAAGGGTTCAGCCTCATCCATCCATCCATCCATCTCTGTCTTGCTTTTATTGTTTTATTTTTCCAGCAGTAAATTGCATTTCGATATCCAACAGAAACATAAAAAATCAAAGCGTATACGATAGGAGTGCGTGTTAAATAAGTATACTCACAGAAAAGTTCTGTCTCGTCTTGAGCCACAAATAATCTGTCGTTACGTTAACTCAGTTACGTTAATTACTAAGGCGACCAGTTCGAAACGCTTTATGTGCAGCGTTAGTTTCTACTTATTTCTATATGCCGCCCGTCGACTATGGCCCCCTGTGTGTTGGTATTTAAGTGCCCTCCGCAAAAAGGGCTCCTCTCCTTCCATGGCGTCTTCTGTAAGCAGCTTCGCGGTCAGCGAGGGGGGTATCCGAAGAAATGATATCGCATGAAAAAGGGAAAATATCAAATGCAGTAAAGGCTACAAAAGATGCCCCGATACCACCCAACTGAACTAACGTTTCATCATTAAAACACGCGCTCACACACACACACACACACACACACAAAAAAAGTATACATTGGCCGTACGTATCTCTGACAATGCCAGTATAGAGCACACTGCTATGTAAAATGAACCAGAACGAATATTTATTAGTTTCTACGCATGCGCCGGGCCGCTGTAAGCTATTTCTTATCATAGTCGAGCGTCCCTATAACGAACGCCTTTACAACTTAATGATTTGTATAACGAAGGTATAATTATGTCCCTGTTCTATTGTGAGCTGTGCGGTGCACGACCTTTACAACGAAGTGACCGGTATAAAGGCGTTCGACTGTAGAGCACAGTTTTAGCCATATGGTTATATCGTATTGGGAATACCACCTCGCCGTGCGCTTAATCTTTCCGTCTGGTAAAATGGAGCCGCGCGTAATTGGGTATAGGGGCTCATAGCATGGCACGTTACTACGTACGTTACGGCTCCACTGGTTGTTACTGCTGATTGCACATGCGCCGGCGGTGGCATGCGATGAGAAAAGGTGGTCAGCGTCAATGCAGTAAATAGGGGAATAAACTCAGTGGCAGAGCGCTGGTGTTGTAAATCAGCGGTCGTGTGTTCAATGCCAGATGGTTTTTATTATAATCATTTTTTACCATGTTAAGCCGTTATAAAAAAAGATAAAGAATAAAAGGTCTGATGGGCTTTCGGGTAAGGAAGATGTCTTGCAAATATTAGATTGGTTTTAAAATATAGGACGGAAACCAGTTATTAGATAATTTTAGCAGTGTCACCATTACCAATGTCCATTGCGCATGCGCGATAAACCTACTTACCATGCTGTAATAAGCAGCTTTGGTCCTCTATTTTTCAAACAGTGGAATCGTTGCTGACCCACTCGTTTGAGCGAAGTCCATCAACAATAGAAAAATAATAATAAAAAAAGTTAGCACGAATAAAAAAAAAAGAAAAAAAGATGTAGCCGCCAGTGAGGATCGAACTCACGACCGCTGGTTTACAAGACCAGCGCTCTGCCACTGAGCTATAGCGGCGACGCTGACGGCGCGCCTTAACGAGTGATGTCATGACAACAGCTGTTTTTTTTTTCTTTTTATCATCATAATGTGTCAACAGTCGTGACACACCCGTCGTCTCTGAAAAGGCGCGCGGACGGCTCGTTGGCAGTTTGCTGCGAGGAGCAAACTAAACTTAGGTGGAAAAAAAAAAAAAAAAGCATTCGTCGGCCCTTCCACTCTGCGGAGATGGTTACTCAGGAAACTCGCGGCCCCTGTGTTTATCACTTGGTTACTCCCGAGGGTTCATTAAACTATTTCTCAATTATGAGGTTACACACACGTTATGCCCGCACTCCGCCGTTGTCACTTGCGTTCGATGTCTCGAGTTCGCTCGGTGGCGTGGTTAGCAGCATGTCAAGTGAGACAGCATGCGTTCGCAAGGTTTGTGGCAAATAGCCACAATCGATGTGCGTGCCAGAAAAATAGCCGGCGGCGTATACGTGTTTTGTAGTGAAGACACAGTTCGGGAGTGCGTATACGTACCGGTGAAATCCGCCTTTTTTCATTTTCCTGTGCTGCCCTCTGCCGCACGCCACCCGAAACGTTTTGGTAGGGTGCCGGGGCTTTCGCCGGTTGATTTGTGAACCTGCGCCCTTGTTGAGTGCGCATCGGTTGTGCATTTCGTGGATCGCGAATAATTATTAATGGCTTCTGCGGGGCAGCATGTCGTTCCTGGAAGCCATGTAGCACTCACCAACTATATATATATATAGGGTGAGCAGGCGTGATAGCGCTGTTTTGTTTATAGTGTGGCCTATAAAGGTACGCTGAGTTCCCTCTGCCGGCGCGGCTGCTTTGGAGTTTGTTGTTGCTGACTCCTGCACTTGCACCTCGCTTTTCTTTCAATTCTTTTTGCATATTCTTTAGACATTTTGCATAAATAAGAAGCTTTCGACCGCGCAGCTTTCCGCGTCGGATTTAGCAAAGCGGTGCCCTTGTTTACATCGACATCTACAGCCACAGATCGTTGTTAGCGTCAAACATTGACAAAGGGTGCATCGCTGATATGAAAAAAAAAAAGTCGAAACGTCGAATAAAACACACATACCTGCTCATATGAGCCGCGTTATTCCACCGTGAGACGAGTCAGTATGAGCGCCTGAGCTACTCAACGGCGACTATGAACCAGTTACAAATATCGGGCTGTTAATTTATTACTGATTCTCGCTTTTCTTTAACTTCATCATACTTAGTTTGCGCGTGTCATAAAGCAATATTAGAGAAAAATGTGCTCACATAAGCGCTCATTTAAAGGCCGTGTTGTTCTCCCGCAAAAACGCGGATGCCATCGCTGACACCGTTGGTATATAACTGAGCGAGGCGGCTGTTTATGCTGCTGTACCGAATGTACCGTACGTCTCTTGTTTCGCGTTTGATGCAGAGATAAACAGTATATCTCAGGAATTAAGAAATGCGTGAGCATACCAACACGTACAAACCGACCCATCTACGTTGCGAATACGAGCGGTGACCTACAGATGTTGGCACAGCCGTTGGGCACAGCGCTGTGTCGCCGCTTGCAGATTATTGTGCACGCGCCGTGCGAAGCGAAGAGTAGTTTATTTCAAATCGCTAAGGCCAGAACTGAACTATAAAAGCAGTTTCCTTCGTCTTAACTTGCTTACTTTTCAGTACAGGTCCGCCGGTAGCGGGTGCACGAACTCGACGGAGCCAGGCCTAAGCTTCGCTGAAATCAACATTGGCTCAAACTTCATGTGCACGGCTTGAGAGGGTCGAAGCCTTGCGCATTTCAACCTTTCAACTTCGTAGGCATGTTTTGTCTCACTTTGAGCGCGATTATTTATTGAGCGCGACCAACGAAGGCGTTGCGGCTATCGCGTTATCGGTTCGACGGCCTATCACGCGGGTTTCGGTCGAACGACGGTATAGGCACCGTGATTTTATTGGTGCCGTCGACAAGAAAGCCCGTCGCAGTACCAAAGCGAGTCTTACGCTACGCACACTTTCAGTACTGCACTGACGTCGAGCTACCAGTGGAGTTGCAACGCGGTACACGGCACGAGTTGTCAGTAGCGCGCGTCCGAGCGCTTTTTTTTTTTTTTTTTTTTCAGGGGACGTTTCCCCGAGACGGGGCCGCACGGCCGCGCGCGCGACCCTTCCAAAACGTTTCGTGACTAATCCGCCAGGGCAGGGCGCATGCGCCGTCGGGCCGTGAAAAAGGCGGAATGTGGAATTCGAAGGTTTTTCTCGCCTCAAACAAAGGTTACTCGAATGAAAATTTCAAGGTCACAAGGTTGGTGCGTATAATGGCCTATCTCGCATATATTTATCCGGAGGGGCCTTAATGCTTAATTTAGGTTTGAACATCACCAAAAAGTGACTTTTTGCAAAAATTGCAAGTAGCTTACGGGGAAAGCAGTTGATTTCGTAGTCACCAATTTTCGCATAAATTATAGAAACGCGGAAAAATAGTAAAAAACATTTTTTGTTGAAACGCTAACGATTTTTACTTAAAAAATTCCTCAACACGCACAATTTTTTGTTTTCTTACTGAGCCAATCAAACGCGGAAAATAAATCGATATGTTCACATATAAGTAACATGAAAGAACCACGCCAGTAGAATATTCTAAAATAAGATTTGCCATTGTACAGTCAACCAAAAATGTTTAGGGATCGCGGGATCTCAGAAAACGTCCACTTTCCGAGCATCCTCACAACGCAGCCTAGTATTCGCATTTATAGCTTCTACCAGTATATGTAAGCAACATTGTGATGTTCGGTTTTACTGGTTACTGTTGCAGGCTTCTCGGAAATTGGACGTTTTGTGACAACCCGGGTTCCGTAAACGTTTTTAGTTGACGGTACCTAGTTCCAAACATGATTAAGAAAATTACCTCTAACCAACTTTGGCGAAAACATTTTCTACGAGAAAAATACTTTGGTGATTCCCGATTCACCAATCACCAACAAGATAATTTTTTCCGACAAAATCAGTGATGGTTATTTTTCGGGTCTGGGGCGTTTCGCGTGGAATGAACCACTGTGCAAATGAACTACTGCGTGGATTGCAAGCCCCTGTTCATGAGGTGAGAACTGTGTTGCTACAGTTGCTAGACACGTACGAGTCAGATGTTGACCACATGCAAGTCGCGGTCGGTAACATGGAAAAACAATACTCGGATATTGTCGCTATAACATTCCGGACGTACAACACAGGTACCTGTTCTCCAATCTCGTGTGGGATAACACAGCTAGATCTTGCCGCACATCCGGATCAGACCAAACATGGCTCAATGCTGGCGGAATATGGCACCAGCATTGGCCCGACGTTGGCGCCTGGAAAATGTGCTGCCAAGTTCTGTGCTGGCTGATTGCTAAAGCCAACATTGGGCGAACAGCGCGCCGCTGTAGCAGCCAAGGTGTTGCTTTCATAGGGCCAGTGCTGGGTCATATTGTTGTCATTAGAGAGTTTTAGAATTGGGGCCCCAAGCGCCTTGGGGCCCCAAGAAGATAGCGGGCCACAACTGAGCATACGCAAAACGCAAGACAGCCTTACGTCTTTGCGTAAGGGTCAACCAAAGACGCTAAACTCGAGAAATAGTGTGGGTTCCCAAGCCACCTTGGCTGGCTCGCGCGAGCGACGAGCAGTCACGTGATAGCCAAGAGAGACATAAGAGCCGCAGCTATCCAGAGATCGATTGCTCAATCAATTTGGGTGCTGAGAAAACTTGCCGTGTTCTGGGTGATTTTCGGCGTTCTTAGAGGCAAGAGACGCAGGGCGACGCAAGAAGACGCTAGCCGCGCTCGGCCGTCATAGTCTTTTGACCCTCGCCCCCTCTCTTTGGCTTAAAAGTGGTAGAAAGAAGTCGCACAAATAACAACATAGTCAGTATTTTTATTGCAAACATTTCCAAGCCTTTTTTTTTAAATTAAAGATGCATTCCTTTAGGTTTCCCTTGCAAAAAGAGTCTTCTTGTTTGTTTGTTTTTCGCTTTCAAGCGCCTTCCATTTCCACCACTGCGGCGTCCCGAACACGCTTCCCGACGCTTCTCTTGTCCCAATTCTAAAACTCTGATGCTCCTTCGATTCCAAGAGCCACCAACGCAACGCGGCTTGGAGCCCCTAGGTCTTGGGAATTTTAAAACCCTCTATTATCAATGGCAGCACTGCGCCAGCCCGCTTCATGACGTATACTGTAAATTCACTGGTTAGAGAATGAGAGAGACAAAAAACATTTACTGTTCATGAGGTGGGGCGACTTCCTCGTAGGGTGGAGCCCTTACTTCAGGGTCCCATTGGCACGCGCCACCCCGCGTGCCCGCTGGATCAGCAGTCGCTGCTCTTGCGGGTCTGAGCTTGATAGGGTCTGAAGGCGAGCTCGTTGGTATGCATTCATGGTGCAAAAACCGCGCTAAAGACACAGACAGAAGGAAGAACCCTGGCTGTCAACGGTTGCTTTATAAATTGTCTGAGATGGTCAGCGCAGTCTCCCAGGAGGAAGGTGAAGGTGAAGGTTAGTACGCAACCATTTATGACCCCGAACCTATTGCCCAGCAGCATGTCTGATAGCAATTTCTCCCAATATTATCACATCAATAACTAGCTAAATGGCGTGATAGAAATATATTCGTGCAGCAAGCACAACTACTGTATATTCATGCAAATGAAAAATGATAAGAATACTGAACGACATTTTACAATACTGAACAAGTTTATTTACAAATAAATAAGTGCCTAACAAGCATTTTCCGTTGAGCTAAATGAGTGACGATTTGTTAACCAGAGCTCCGAGAATAGGAATTACGTAAATTGCCGAGGATGACAGGCTGGCCAGGGCCCTGATTACGGTGAGCTAGAGCCCTGGAGGCAGACATGGAGCAGGGAGCTGACAGTGGTCTGGTCAGAGCCCTTAGGGCATGGTGTAAGTATGCCTTAGGGCAAGGATTATCCGGCTGTTTACTGAAAAGGTTGGTGTGAAGCGTCTCTTCCTGCCACCAAGACGGCCAAAAGACCGACAGCCATCCTTATGTGAAGTCTTGAGCTCCATTATTCCACACCTCTTTATTCGCAGATGACATCTGCATGTAAAAATACGATGGCCAGAATGTAGTCGAACTTTCGCTGCAGTAGAGCATCTGCACAAGACTTCAATAGTGCAAACGGAGGACTAAGTAAGTCTTACCTAGCTGTGGCTACTGCACATAACTTTACGAATGTCCTTTTCCCCTTCCTGCCATGGAGGCTACATAACGAGGCTTGAGCTGTAGAGGCTGTGTTCCGTGCTGTGCTGGTTTTGTCGTCTCGCGTGCGAGCACCCCGATCTTGAAACTACTCTGGGATTCTACTGTGCAAATCTGTCGACTTACGAATACTAAGCTTCACTATCACCTGAAAGCAATATTACTCGGCTGCTGAAGTACTTGTGAGACTTTGACAATAAATTAGGCCATTCGTCGCCAAGAATATAGTTTTGCTCTTTTATTGCGATAGCAATTATATGGATGCTCCAAGTGGATTTCTGCCGTCGGCGTCGTCGTCGCCGTCAGGTTCCGTATAGAGTCCAATGACGATAAAATCGTCGCCGCGCGCCGTATGGTGAATGTGCGAGTGAAAGCGCGAGAGGGACGCGCGCTTTCACGGGGAGCGAACGCACGGCGGAGGTCAAACGTCACTTCTTCCGTCGCGCGAAAGGCCGATGGGAAGGACGGGAGGGAGGGGAGGCGACGTTTAGCTGCGGAACCAAATGCGTATTTATATAAAAAATGCCACAGTTTCACCCGAAAGGCGAAGCATCAGTTCCGATAGCAAATTAGCAGAGAGCTATACGGAGTAAGGATAGTAGTTTTATCAGCTGTATAAACTGGGACATGCAGTAGCACCAGCAACACGCAGAACTGTTGTCGACGCCGTCGGCATTTTGCCCGCGTTGGCACCGAACGCGCGCGGCGTTGGTGACTGTTGCCAGTGCCTCTGGGGGCGGCTCGGAGGTATTCGACGAGATCAGAACGGGACACTCGTCGAGCAGCGTCGGAAGTCTTCACCACCTGCTCGCCTCGCAACGTTTTTCTATAAATACGGATTTGGTGCCGCAGCTAAACGTCGCCTCTCCTCCCTCCCTCCCGTCGCCCCACGGCCTTTCGAGCGACGGAAGAAGTCGCATTTGCTCTCCGCCGTGCGTTCGCTCCCCGTGAAAGCGCGCGTCCTTCGCGCACATACAGCATACGGCGCGCAGCGATGATTTCATCGCCGTTGAACTTTATACGGAACCTCACGGCGACAACGACGGCAGAAATACGCTTGGAATGTCCATATAATTGCTGTCGCAATAAAACGTTGCGAGGCGAGAAGGCAGTAAATACTTCCGACGTTGCTCGACGAGCGTCCCGTTCTGATCTCGTCGAAAACCTCCGAGGTAGAGCCAGAGGCACCGGCAACAGTCACCAACGCCGTGCGCGTTCGGTAACGCGGGCAAAACGCCGACGGCGTCGACAACAGTTCTGTGCGTTGCTGGTGCTGCTACATCTACAAGTTTATGCAGCTGATAAAACTACTATCCTTACTCCGTGTAGCTCTCTACTAATTTGCTATCGCAATTGATGCTTCGCCTTTCGGGTGAAACCGCAAAATTTTTATGAAGGAAATGTCTTCATTGGCGAGTTAATTACCCCCGCTTTTCCGTATCGGGTATGTCTGTCTCTTGCCTCTTTTGTGGGCCGATCGCGAAAATAGTGAAATTTGATAACGTGCGGTAATCCCGAAGATACATATGGTGCCGGTGGTACCGGTGATCCCGGTTATCGGTACACCGCAGTGATAAGGGGAGCGTTCTCGCCTTCTTCCCTCGCGACAGCTAGCGTTTTGAGACGCTGTCTTTGAGACGCTGCGCCTGTAGGTCTCCAACCGACGGCACGGAGTTAAGGAGAAAGATGCCTGCAGACTAACTAATCCAAGCTTTTTTTCTGAGCTGAGTGGCGTATGTCTGCTCTTACTTACATCTCAGGAAGAGGGACTTGGAACGGATTAACGGTCTAATCCGAACTTTATTCAAACAGGCTCTTGGGCTACCAAAATGGACTAGTACGAAGGCACTCTTGAGTCTAGCGATGCATAACAACGTTGAGGAAATCATAAAGGCCCACAAATGGGCTCAAACAGTTCGATTATCCGGCACACACACGGGGCAGCGGATCCTGGACACCTTGGGGTATCGCCCTGCCTTAGACATCCCGCAACGATACCGGATACCTAACACTATCCGGACCAAGATCATTATCCCCCCGCTTCCCAAAAATATGAGTACTGAAAACAATGGTAGACGCAAAGCTAGGGCGGCGGCACTCTGGCAATGCTACAAAAACCAACCCGCCATATACGTGGATGCTGCTCGAACCAGTGATGGTCGACACACCATAGCCGTCACTACTGGCGACGGACACACCATCAGCTGTGCGACGGTAAACACATCCTCCATTGTAGAGGCGGAAGAGGCCGCCATCGCCATGGGCACTTTCATCCCGGGCACCAAGATTATTATATCCGACTCGAAAACAGCGATTCGTAACTATACCTCGGGTTTCATTTCCCCTCGAGCGTTCAGAATCGTCAACAAAGAACTCAACGAGTTAAAGTTGGTGTGGGTACCCGCTCATGCGGGCAACCCCGGTAATGAGGCCGGCAGGCCGCCCACCTAGCCGCTCGAGCAGCAAGTAACCGGGAGGTGGGCCTGCCCGACCGGGTTGACCGACATGAGGGTATCCACACCTTTAACGAAATGACAATTTATTACCGCGAATCGAGGCGAATATATCCATCCCTGCACGAGACATTGACAAGAATACAGGCCACTAACCTCAGGAGAGTACAGACTAGGTCTGTACTTAGTCCAAAAAGACTAGCTGCAATGACCGGTGATGAATATCCACCAAACTGCAAACATTGTAACTGCCCCCTGGAGGACCAAGATCACATCTTGTGGGGATGCCAAAAGAACCCTCCCCCGAGAGAACTCTTTAGGCGAGCTCCTTCACACGAAGAGTGGGAGATGAAGACGAAAACTTACAACCCGGAAGACCAGATACGGTTGGCGGAATGGGCTGATAGCGTCGCGGCGAAGCAGACGCCACGCTAGCCCATTCCGTTGGGAAAGAAAACTCCACTCAACCTCGATAATAAAAGTTTATTCTCTGTCTCTCTCTCTGTAGTCGAAGACGCAGACGCTGTCGTTTGCGACCCGGTGAGCCTCTCAGAGAAAGGGAAGTGCCTCAGGAGGCATTTGGTAAAACATACGGTTCATACACGTCATTTTCACCCGCAACGCTCTCAGGAAGGCATTGTCTTTCATAGACGTCATCGAGAGGTTGAATCGCCTTCCAACGCTTTCGTTATTCTCCTCTCTCCCAAAACAGATAAGTGCGCCATCAACCTTTATAAAAGCGTTTCGTTTTATTACATTTGACGCATTACTGCTGTCGACTGCTCTTCATTGAATGGAGACAACTCCAAACCAATACTCTTCCAAACCCGGTCCGAATGCACCACATCATCCCAGACGAATTCAAACCCGATTGCTCGAAATGTGGTCAGAGAGCCACAATGGAACACATCTTTTGGAACTGCCCCGCAGACCCCCCACCCGAAGAACTCCAGAAGCTTGTAGGCTCGCAAAAGTAGGAGACCCTGCTGGCCAGCTCTGATCCGGAAGCACAAGTCCGGGTCACAGCGCGAGCCCAAGAGGTCGCCTTCAGCACAGACTGAGGGCCATCTGGTGGGGTCGCAGAACCGATCACTGCCAGTACCGAGAATAAAGTTTTATGACTGACTGAAGCTAAGGCTTCTCTGCTTCCTTCTCTGGCTCTGCTTGTACTGGCTGCTAACTACTGCTGTAATGCCGAGTAAACGGCTCGCTATTTCCACAAAACGTGAAAGTACCGCTGTGACACAAGAAGCATAGAAGCCCCAAATGTATTTATATATGTACCGTACATCTCAATGCATATAAAATGATCGCTATATTTTATATGCACAGAGATGTACGGTACATATATAAATGCAAGCAAGCGAGCCGAAGAATATAAAAATTTAATCAAACTTCGAATGAAAGACGCAATCTTACCCCGCAGGAATACCATAAGAATCCTCGGTTTTTTTCTACAGGACAATGGTAAAGCATCAACATGGGTGCAGAAGCTGCCGGTACAACTGGAACAGATCATTGCAATGATACGTAGAATAACTAGACAAAGGAGAGGAATGAAAGAACATGAACTTCGTAAGGTTATAGAAGCCTTGATCTTTTCTAGGATAATGTACTATCTACCATACGCTAAGATAACCAGCACTCAGCGCAAAAAGATAGACATTATAATTAGAAAGTGTGCTAGACTTGCCCTGGGAGTTCCTAAGTTTGCACCTAACCATAAAATTGAAGCAACCGGCCTCTTTAACTCACTAGAAGACAGAATAGACATGCACAATCAAGCACAAATACAGAGACTTAAATCATCTAATCAAGGTCGACGAATACTGAATAGATTGGGATACGAAACCGCTAACTTACCCCCAATTCCCCCGAAACTACCACCATGGGATGATCTGCCAAGGATAACCGTAGATCCCATTCCAAGAATATGCACCCGGAAAAGAATCGAAATAGGCGCTCAAAAAGAACAAGTGTAATGCAGAGGACAGAAGATAAAAACACGTACTACACAGATGCCAGTCATAATGCCGAAATCAGCAAAGCAGCGGTCGTGGGCCATGACTCGACGCTTGTGAAAAATTACTTAGGAGTCCCAACGCCTCACGACGCAGAATTGCTGGCAGTAATGCTCGCCATAACGGAAATGACACACACATCTGACTCGATCACAATCCGAACAGACAGTCAAAGCGCTTGCAGAGACATTCAAAATGATGACCTTCCTTACCACATACGCACAAAGCTCCACATGTACATGCATGCTCACTCCATTCTACGCATACGCATACAATGGGTTCCAGGCCATCAAGGATTGCGAGGAAATGTAAGAGGACACCAGCTCACCCGCGCAGAAAATCCGGGACCTCCTATCCTTTGGCCTGTTGAAGATACTTACAACCCCAGAGAGGAGCAGAAGATGCAGCGGAAAGAAAGGATACATATCTTGAAGTCTCGCAGGGAAGCATCAACAATTCTCAACACACCATCCTACACGCATTTGAGAGAGGACGCCTCAATCATACGAAAAGCACAAACACACAGATTACTCACACCACACTACACGCATTATATTAACAGGGACCCAGGCTCCCCCACTTGTAAACAGTGCGGGGCCTATCCATCAAATAAACACATCTCGTGGGAGTGCCCTGCAAACGCCATCTTCAAAAAGACAATACTTTCCAAATTACCACACAACCAGCGTCCTGGCAGCTGGGAGGAGTGGACCACTCCCTCACGAAGGTTTGAAAAACTATGGTGGCCGCTTCTGGTGCAGCACGTCAAGAACGTTCTGGGCCAGGAGGCATGAGCCTACCAGGAGGCCCGGACTTGGGCTTTAGTTCCTTCGGGGCTAATAAATGTTATTTCTCTCTCTCTGTGCATATAGAACTCACATCAGCGTTATTCCCTGGACAAGTATCATATATCGCCTGCGAGTTACCAGCTACAATCGACGAGGATGCGCTCGGGTCAACCACTGATCTCTACTATAGTAGATGTCACTGGTGTCATCCGCTACTGCTGCTGCTACCTAGCTAACTCAGTCGAGCTTCGCGTCGTTTAAATTCCAGCATTGCGTTGGGCCCACGTGGTTTGTAGGCCTGCAAGAGAAGAAGAATATCAGGTGTTCGTTCCACGAGCTCACGCGTGTCGCGAGGGCCTGCACCGAGAAGAAGACGTGAGCTCCCGTTCGTGCTGCGGGGTTCGATCGAAGCTATGCACCATGTAAGTTTCCTGGCCATGTTCGCCTTCTCGCTACCACTGACACAAACGTTAGCCTTCATACCGCAGTCGGTTGTTAGTGGCCCACAGCATCCTGCTTAGAGCCAGCATTCCATTGTATCTTTTATGGCCGACTAAGGGCCCATTCACACTTGCGACTAGGCGAGGTCGCGCGACCAAGTTAGTCGCAAGTAGTCGCAAATGATCGCTTTTCTCGAAATGCGACCGTTTTGGGCCAGTCGCTCACTGCTCGATTTTAACACGAAAGTGTTTTATGCCGGGGTCCACCAAGACTTCACTGACGTATTTCCGTCACGGAAATACGTCATAGAACATAATACAAAGAAAGAAACCAGAAGAAAAAGTTCCACAAACATGCAAAATTTGGAAATCGAACCCACGACCTCTCCGTCCGCGACGATAGATCGCCGAGCGTTTAACCCATTGCGCCACAAACGCATTTGCAGAGAGCTACACAGACGCGCCTTATATATCTAACACTCGTCCGTGTACCCGCGCTCTTGCTCGGGGCGGTGCTGCCGCCTACGAGCAGAAAAGAGAAGTACTGCATTATGACACTAACGCGCACCGACAGTGAACGCTTCGGTGGTCTCATCACTACGACGCCTCGATGCCAGCATTCGAAGGGACGCTGGCATCAAGAAGCACTACCAACGCCACCTAGGTGGCGTTCGTAGTGGCGTTCACCGTACTCAGCACAGCGGAGCGTGGCCTCCGCAATTAGCTCTGAAAATGTTTCTGAAGTTGATCGCGGAGGCTGCAATTACGACGCGCTGTACGCGCTGATTTGACTCGGTGACGATTCAGTTACGTGCTTTGTCTTGCGCGTTGTATTAGTGTGTCAGTTACGTGCTTCGTCTTTCGCGTTGTGCTAGCGTGTGCAGCGTAGTGCAGCTTCCATATGCACGACGGTTGCTGATGGTCATCGACGTTGGTAGTCGTGATGGAGGAGACGTGCCACCAGGCGTCAGCGTGGGTGCATCAACGCCTAAGGGCGCTTTAGCCACAAAACACCAATAGACATTATATATCAATGTGCAATAAACATTACACTACTTCTGTGAAGACACGTTTCACTTTCGTGTTCTATACCGATTCCTATATAAGAGGGATCAACCACATTTTTTCAGTCGCGCGACCGCAGTCGCAGAACAGTTGAACCAATCAGATGCGAAGGAACAGGACGTCCATATACGCTGATGCTTATTTTACGCGGCGATGACATTTCAAGCAGACGTGAACGGCATATCGTGAGACATTTCGGTTTAGCGACTCGTCGGTAGCATTTGTCAGTGTGAACATCGTTCGTCTTGAGTCGCTTTCTGGTCGCCAGTCGCAATCGGTCGCGCGACCTCGCCTAGTCGCAAGTGTGAATGGGCTAAGTGTCGCCAATCGCCAGTGCGTTTCCTGACGCAAGGCAAACGTATCTGTATATTGAGACTCTGATGAGAGACATATTATTTCCACCATGTGAGCAGATAACTTTCCAGCTGCCGGAAATAAGTAGGCCAAGCAAAACATTGGCTGGACTTTGTCTTATACCACTACGCGTGTCATTTCGCTCTAGGCTAAGTAACCATCCGCTTTCGTGGTGTCAAGCAAAAATTCCAAAGGGAAGAACCATCACTGGTTACCGCACATGATTCAATCGGCTGTCAAGTTCATCGCGTCCATTTTTCTGTGTGTAAATTAGCGACGGCGTATTAAGTCACTTGCCTTTTCGAGTACGTGTGGTAGATACGAAATAAGGTCCTTCGATGGCGCCTCAAGATATTTGGCCGACACTCCCCCCCCCCCCTTTCTACTTTCGCAAATACAAATAAAATGGCTCTTTCCTGCAAAACCAGTATCTCAGTGTTTCAGTTTCTGGAAGATTGGTTGTTCATGTTAATTTTCTGGCGCGATCCTAACGATTTGTCTCTCGAGGACTTTCAGGTGCTTTTGTTGCGCCGACACTCTATATTATGGCAGCTCTTAGCTCCCGGCAAGTTTCTGCCCGGTCCGGTGGCTATTCTAATACGGCGTTGGCCAAGCGAATGACAAAATTTATTCGTAAATAATCATCCCAATTACTTTTTCATCAAGTTCACGAATAATTAGGCACGAAGTTTTGAGCAACCTAAGCTCACATAACCTTAATAGAAAAACTATTTGAGCATGTCTTATGTGTCCATAAATTTACCCACAGGGATGAACTCTTGGACCAAGTTTCGGAGCCAATCATCGAATATCACTCGAAAGATTCCGGAGAAGAGTGAGTCGGCGTTTTCATTAGGAGGACCTGGGCTTCACTCACGTTGTCTGTTACACATGCTTGTTAATTGTCCTTCCGTATTTATCTTGCAGTGAGGAACACAACTACAGAACGGACTACCTGAAGTTCACAGTATTTCTTATGATTGCGTGTAAGTGGAAACGATTGATGTAATCATTATTCCATCACTTCGCCGGATAGCTTAGTCAGCCCGCCACCTTGTGATTCGTGTCGGGAGTGAGCTTGAGGCGAATAAAACCTCTTAGTCTGCGATAACCCTAGAACAATATGATGTACTGTAGCCGAGTGTAGCTCATGTAGTACGGCCACCATACTCACACCGCCCGGCAACTAACGAGGTCGCGGGATGAAATCCCGGCCCCGGCGGCCGCATTTCGATGGGGGCGAAATGCGAAAACATCCGTGTACTTAGATTTATGGCGAATTCCATTGGGAGAACAGGAGCAGGGCGCCGCGCAGTGCGGAGTCGGGCGACTGCGCAGTGAGAGCAGGGACACTCGACCGGTCACTGGAATACGGCGTGCATTCGGAGAGCAGGTGGGAAGGGGACGTGTGAGGAGAAATGTACCATGTGACTAAAGCAATCGACGTCCTACTATTCTCTGCAGGAGAGCGGCAAAACACGCGTGATCGTCTTGTAATCTGTCGGGCGTTACGCTGTCTCCGTTTGCGGCCACGTACTACATACTTTTGTGCAGCGCCCACGCATCCCACAATGTTTAGGCCTGCGAAGATCATCTGAAACTGCAACTTGAATCTGAAGTTGAGCACCAGCAGCTTTCGCTGCTGTCACCGTCGAGCGTCTCAAGCACTTCAGCAAGGCGAAGACGCTTTGCGGCCGCTGTCCCCCGCGCATCCAACGAGAAGCAAGGCGGACTAGAAATGCCAACATCTGTCGCTAAATCGCTGCGAAGCTCGCTCGTATCACCGACGTCAAAAACAGCGGTGCCAAAACACCAACTAGAGTGTACTAGACTCTAACACCAACTACGCTTGGCTGCCGCCATTGCCGCCGCGCGCGCCGGCTGAAGCAAAATAAAAAGAAATGAGGATATGACGGTTTAAGTCACGTAAATTCCTCCGTACTCCGCTTTTCAGGCGAGAGCAGTCCGGACTGCTCCCGGCTGCTCTTGGCGCAGCGAAACTGCTCTTGTTCTACCACTGGATGACGGCTCTCCCACTCCTGTTCGACCACTGAAACACGCCGCCTCTGGAACGAGCACTTTCAGCGTGCTTTAGAGTGCTCCTGTTCTCCCAATGGCCCTTAGGCGCACGTTAAAGAACCCCATATGGTCCAAAATATTCCGGAGTCCCCCACCTCGGCGTGCCTCGTAATCAGATCATGGTTTTTGCACGTAAAACTCCATAATTTGATTTTTTTAATACTAACGACAGATTCAACAAGGCCGTGCAGAGTTGGGTACCCCGCAGCACGCCACCCATGCTCTACTATGCCACGTATGCTATGTGCCAGGTCAAGTTGCATAGGTCCTTATGGCACGGAAAGTGGTCAGCAGTGATGTGAGTGTGCGTGCGTGAGTGGGAGTGTTTTGGGTCGAATGTTTTGAAAGGGAAGTGTTTAGGGGACAAACAACCGCGAGAGGTAAGCACTGGAAGTAACCCGAACGTTCGAGGATAGTAGAGCTTTAGAATTGGGGCCCCAATCGTCTTGGGGCCCCAAGAAGATAGCGGGCCACAAGGCAGCCTGCGCGCGCCGAACGCAAGGCAGCGTTGGGTCATTTGCATTCGCGTCAACCCAAAGACCCTAAACTTACGCCACCGTACTAAACTCGAGAAGCAGCGTGGGTTCCCAAGCCGCCTTGGGTGGCTCGCGCGGGCGCCTAGCAGGCGCGTGATAGCCAAGAGAGGCATACGAGCCGCAGCCATCCAAATCTCGTATCGCTGGTCGCTGGGCCAACTCTCAGGGTAATGCAAGAAGACGCTAGCTGCGCTCGGGTGGTGTTGGGGAGGGGGGGGGGGGGGGGGGCGACGCAATGTCGCTCGTTCGCCGCAGGAAGGCGACAGGGAGGGCGCGCGCTCTAGCTGGGGAATCCATCGCGGATTCTAGCCCACGAAAAGTGCACCACTCTTCTTCAATAATATCACTACTACTACTACTACTACTACTACTACTACTACTACTACTACTACCACAGGTGCAGACGAGCGTTCTGTCGAACGCTAACGGCGTTGACGCCGATGTCCCTTCACGGCGGTCACGAAGGAACTACGGGAAGCCGCCGAGGGAAAAATGATATAAATTACAATAGAGAAAATAACCGAAGATGGTTGGGGCCCTTAGTCCTAGGGCTCCAGTACTGGCCGCTGCTGCTTTGGCCCGCTCAACCAGTCGACGTTGGGTCGTCTCTGTGCGACCTGAGCACCGCAGCTTCCCAGGTCTCCGGTGAAGGGGAGGGAAAGGGGGAGGGGGGATTTTTAGGCTTACGTGACGTGGTATAGTAAGGGGTATTCCGAGTAATGTGAGCAGCTATAGCTGAGTACATGGGGGATAGAACTCGTGGAGGAGGGCGACGTCTTTATAGGTGCGGCATTGTAGCTGGCGCCAAATCGCGGCCTTGGGAAATCTATATCTTTGACCTCGTTGATGAGCGAGGATTTTTTAGTATTAATTGATTAGGCACGGGAAAAAATTTGGGAAAGCTGGGCAGATCTGTTCTGTGAGATACGCGGTGTGCGCAGGGCTGGTCTGAAGCGGCCTCTCCGCGGGGGGGGGGGGGGGGGGGTCACGACAGAGCATCAGTGAAATCTTTCGTTTTGAGCGGGGTCATTATAATGGTACGTCCAGTCCCCATCGCACTTAATCCGCGCACGCGTTGAACGTTTCTTCGTTTTCTCCTGTGGTGGGCGCTAGGTATTTCTGGTAGGGGGTGCCTTGCATGGTGCTGTAGCTTAATACGCCTTTCTTCCGAAAATCCCACTGTTAAACCGCCAGACTATAGATGTGTCTTCAAATTTCGGATCGGCTCTGACGGTGGCTTGTATACCACGGCATCGCGTGGACGACGTTCCTCGCGCAGGTTTTTTTAAGGCGTTCCAGAAGCAGCTGCGCGTGCCCTACATGAGCTGGCTGTTCCTGCTGGCAACGCTCGCGCTGTGCCTGATGTCGCTGACGGGCCCGCTGCGACGAAGCAGCGGCCTGGTGGCTAAAATCGGCATCCAGGCCATCCGCGCTTTCCTGCCGGCCTTCGTGGTGCACACGACGCAGGGCATCAACAACTACATTTTCCGTCGGTGCCACGTCGAGATCATGGTCTTCTCCATCGGAACATTCAGTACGTCTTGCACTAGGACCATGGTTGCGATTGTGCTGGCGCCTTTAGCGAAGACGTCGCGATAGAGACAGGGCCACCTTCTTAACTGTATTAGGCATTGTCAGGCGGCCCCAGCTCTGCCCTTATGGGCGGCCGCCACGCCCATAAGGGCAGAGCTGGAGCCGCCTGACAATGCCTAATACAGTTAAGGTGGCGGCCCTACGCCCATATGGGCAGAGCTGGAACCGTTTTCTTGTACAGGGTCGACCGCATCTAAGGTGAACACCTCATTAGTATTCAAGACATCATAGAAGCTGATGTTCCGCACATAATTCGAAAAATCATTAATGTGTTTATCGACACCATGATTACACATCGTATAACGAACATTTCACTCGTGAAGTAGAATAAACGCTGTAGTTTTACCGGCTTGAATACTAATGAGGTGTTCAACTTAGATGTGGTCGACCCTGTACATGGGCTTATAAGCTTCCACGCAGTTATCTTAGGAATAAAGGTGCGCAGATGACGAAACCATGCATGTCAAATAACGCTGGGCAGTTATCTTAGGAATCAAGGCGAGTACACTGTAAAATAATTTGGACCCTTAAAAGTGAATAAGCGTGTAAATTATTTTACTGTGTGGATGGCGGAATAATGTCAAGTAACACTGGTTTCACACACGTCACCGCTCTATACCGCTTTTAACCATGTCTGTTTCCGTGAGGCGTAAGCGATAAAGGGTGCAACACCTAAACATGTGTGACGCGCCATATTCTGAACACAGGAATTCAGGTTTATTTCCGGCCGGCACCTGTTCATTTCTTTTATTATGTGTGGCGTCAAAATTTGACGGGATGTGGTGGCCTTCACTCTTACCTTCACAATTATAGATCGCGCACTCATTTTTATCGTTGAAATATATAGGAAAGCTTTTTACCATAACCGTTCTTCTGTGCCATTATGTGCAGATATGTTTGTGTTGCGAGGTCACGTTCCTTTATGCTCGTAACGGCGACAATAGCTTTGTTTCTAAAATCACGTACAAGCAACATGAGAACTTCTTATCTTGGCTAACTAACCAACCTAACTGAGGGGTAATGATTCGCATTTCGCAGCAAAATGACAAAATGCCGATATGTACAAGAGGTGACGTAACGTGCGCATTAACTTGCGCATTTAGCTTCCTTGTTAAGTGTAAGATGCAATCGTTATGCAGAAGATCCATAGATTATACGCTCAAGACATTGTAGTATTCCAGAGGGAAGCAATCACATTGCAGGAGCAGTATCACTAATTATTAAAAGCCGTAATTACTAAAATCAGACCAAAATGTTTCCTTTATAGAGGAATCCAGTTAAAAATTGAAGGTGGTGACCATTATTTAACGCCCCTATTCCGAACCAAAATATATAGGTCAGTTTTGACATTGCATAAGCCTAGCTGTGACACCAAAATACGAATACGGAACGTCGTTCTGCGGTAAAGACAATAAACCTTCTCCACAGCGTCAAGAAATGTCAATTGTGGTGGCGATGATAATAAAGGGGAACGAAGGTCCCGATTGCTAACAGTGCATCTTGTGCAATGGCGCGCTTATCTCTCGTGAATACACGTCAAATTGCAAACATACAAAAAAATACATATCCATCAACTATACATTGAGGAAAACGTTAGGTTAGGTTAGGTTAGGATAGGTGAAAGAACCCATGGCAAAGAACCCCAGGACGCCCAAATTATTCCGGAGTCCCCGTCTATACGGCGTGCCTCATAATCAGGTCGTGGTTTGGGCACGTAAAACCCCGTAACTTGGAAACTCGGCACAGATCGCGCTCGCGCATTCTGGCGAAGGAGTGTCGCATTCTGAACTTTTGTTCTGGTTGCACAGCTATGACCGTCGTGATGGCGTCGGTGTACGCGCTCCACAAGGTGTCCGACGGTTCGTGGAGCGTCAGGGAGTGCGTCTTGTTCGGCCTCTTCATGTGCTCGGTCGAGCGAGCGCCCTTGAGCAGCGTCATCTTTGTCGAAGGTGGGTGTCGCGACGATCGAAAACGTGATATTGCCCGTCATTGTGCGAGTCTGCAGTTTCGCCACGAGGTGCATTTGCGCGTGAGACGGGTTATCACTGATCACCACTGAAAAGAAAACGGGAGTGCCAATCTCACAGTTCGGTACATTGACGCTATATACCAGGAAAATAGCTTCCCTGTAGGCACCTTGGCATCATCAGGTTAGTGAAAAAGAAACTCGAACTTTGATCGTATCTCCTCATTTCAATATTGCGCGTGCCACCATTAGTTTTATGCAAACTAACAGGCAAAGTTAGCTTTACAGTAACAGAAAAACAATCATTGGCATTTAGATGGAGTGATAGCGGAGTGCGGCCGAAACTTGAGGCGTGCAGATTATATACGAACTGTCATGGCGCTTATAACATCCTTCGGGATTATAAAAAAGTCATATACGTGAGGAATAGCTAGAAAAAAAATATCAAATCAAGATCAACGAGCAACTGCCACGACATTGTTTTTTTTTTTCCCTCAGACCTTGATGATATACCTCGTATATAAGTGTATATTATTTCCTTACTTACATTCCTTTAAAAAGTCGTTCCAAATCGAGAAGCTGCGTTTTACCATATCACCACTCAGGTAGGTGCTGGTTATATAAAAGCAAAAGTGATCACTGAGTCGCAAAGTTCCATTCGTGGGAAGTAATTTCCACACAACATTGCATTGTTTATATTACTTTATATATAGCAAGCAGGTGCAAGCGCAATGAAAACCTGTTCATCGCAAGATTCCTTTTTTTTTTTCAGGTCGCTACCCTGTAATTGCCACAATGATTCAGTCTGAGGCCCTGTTCAATACAGGCATGGCATGGTGCGTCTTCAGCTTTCTTGGAGGAAACGCAAACCGTAAGTCAACTTTTCGCAATCGCTTTGCTCGAGAATGACCAACGCTGGGCCAACAATGGATTTACCTCAGCCGGCAGCCAAGGTTTTTTCATAAGTGGACTTGTCTTAAGCAGGAAAAGACAAGTGCCCTTGCTGGAACGCTGGCTGCCGCATTCGCTTACTGTGGATCAGCTCAAATCTCTTAACTGTGACCTATAGACGTGTTTTTTCAACGCGCAGAAATCGCGAACACAACTTAAGCGGAATGACAACCACCAGTGCGACTCCTTTGCGTCGTGTGAATTTTAGCTGATCACTTTTAGCCTGAACGAGTTGAACGTGCGTATGCGCTGTCGCAGGTCGCTATTGCAAAAACGCCCGTGCACTGGGTGTACGTTAAAGAACCCCAGGTGGTCAATTCTATTTCGGGGTGTTCCTCGTAATCAGATGGTGGTTTTGGCAAGTAAAGCCCGATTCATTTTTTTTGACGTGTATGCATATTGTCGGTAATCTCCAAGCTCGCATCGTTTTTGCGCTTGTACCATGTCCACTTTGTGCCCCGTTCAAACATTTCGTGATGTTTTTTTTTTCAACGTTTTTAACAAAACCAACTCGTCCAGCCTCGGTTCTCGTGTTCCCGCCGTGTTCAAGCCACGGCTGCGCACGCCGTCTTCGATCCTCGCAGAGTACTACGATGTGCTGCTCTTCCCGATTCAAAACCAGCTGGTGGCCGTGGTCGTGGGCTGCGCTCTCGGCGCCGCCACGATGGGCATGCTGAAAATGATCACCTACGGCAACGACTCGGTCGTCGTGGCAGTGATAAGCGGCACCTACTTCACTTTCTTCCTGCTCGAGTCGGTCAACAGCTCCGGCGTCACCGGCGTCATTGTCTACACCATAGTGGTCTCGTCGGATCGACTCATCTCCTGTTCAGAGCTTGAGGGCACGCTCGGGTCGTGAGTGTCCGTAACACGTTTCGTCGCTTATTGACAAAAAAAAAAAAGAAACGATTAGACAGGTATATCAAGGAAGGTTAGTAGTTTCATCTGGTGCATAAACTGCTGTAAACATAAATTTATTAGCTAAATTAACCAGCGCGCTGTCACGCGAGCACACGCAAACACGAATACATCTCGGTCGACGACCGCGGGCACTCGCTGTCGAAACGCTGGCGTGAAGAGCGGTGGCAGCGGCGAGCGAATTGTTCTGCCTTTCACTCCAGTTTGTAGCGAGGATTCGCAGTCAGGTTTCGTCTCAATATTCTCAGGGCTGAAGCATATCAGTGCGATGCCCCGCAGTGCATAGTTATCCCCGTCGCCATTGTGCAGGTACTGGTCGGTGCTATTGGACTGGACTGGAACGCTGACCACTTTCATCTGCGCCTCGTTCACGGCCTACATGCTTGTCTACTACTTCCGCACCTACGACTGGCAGGACATATTACTCAGCTACGTCGCCAAGATGAGCATGCGGTCAGTGCATGCTTCAGCAACCAACGTTATTTTTCCACATGCCATATATTGCAGTCATGTACACGTTGGCAGCAATAGAATGTAGAAGCGTGGTACATGGAATGTTGGAAAAGCGCTCTCATTCCCAAGGAGCCTTGGGGGTGGAAATTTCACTTATCTCTATTACTATAGTTGGTGACAACATAAAAGTGCAGCGGCACCACCACTGTCCAATCCAAAGAGAGTATACGTAAAGACGCGCCAGCCAATCTCACGAAACACTGATAACAAGCACTGAATTCTTAGGCTGTTACCGAATATGTTTCCCATTGCAGACCTATATACATCTTGCTAGTATTTTCGAAAGGTTTACAAAAATTAATGTTCATATGACATATTTTCTTAATAAGCATAACGTAATAACACCCCCGAAGTTTGGTTTTCAGAGAGGTCTTTCGACAGAACATGCTATTTTGACACAAAAGGAAATAAACTGGATGCCCTTGAACGCGAGCTGTGTGTATTGGGTATCTTCGTTGATTACTCCAAAGCATTCGACCTTATTAACCATTTCACTTTAATTGAAAAGGTCAGCCACCATGGTTAGCTGTGGTGTATTTTTAGAATTAATTTCGATCTTGCCTTCATTACCGCAATCAGAAAATGATTGTCGACGACCATACGTCTGATTTAGGAGCTTTAGCACCACGAGTGCCACAAGGAAGCATGCTGGGATATAGACATCTATTGTTTTGCTTATATACGAGTATTAATGCCCTCGTTAACACTGATCACTCCACTAAGTTTGTTATCTACGCTGATGACAGCACTATACTAATTACAGCGAGAAACCCAAGTGATGCACTTCATAAAGCAAACGGAGTATTTATGAAATTATCAGTCTGGTCCACTGCAAGTTCTCTTGTATTAAATGCTACCAAGACAGAAGCTGTTCTTTTTAGACCCAAGGATCGTAAAATTGATTAAGAAGTTGCACTGAAGTTTGATAATTTATATGCTGAAGTAGTACATACGGTTAAGTTCTTAGGCGTTCTTTTCGAAGAGCACATGTCACGGGATCCTCACGCTGAAGCTGCAGCAACTAAATTATCTCGAGTCACAGGTGTGCTTTCTAAACTACGATATTCAGTCCCAGCAGATGTAAAGCTTCTTATTTATAACTCTCTATTTATGTCTCCTTTAAGTTACTGCTACCTATTATGGAGTACTAAAACTGTATCCAACATTAAAAAATTACATTACGCACAATAATAATAAAAAACGGCTGTTCGAGTGATTGCGAGTGTTTCATACGAAAGTCATTCAGAGCCACTCTTAATAGAGTTGCATTTAGTTTCCCGTCCTAACCTTTACGAGCGTAAACTGATTAGGCGCTAAGAAATGGAACTCGGGAAAAAATTCAATTCGCTCCAGACTATTCCCTGTTTGAAAATTAATCAAAATATGTGTGACAATTACTCGCTATCGCGAAATGTGGGAAGCTCCCCGTAGCAGAACCCGCTATGGTGATCAAATATTGCGCTTGCAGTTACCACGTCTACTAAATAAATAACTTATGTTGCGTATGCATCATATCGGTCCCATTTTTTTTCCTTCTTTTTTTTTTCTTCTTTCCATTATGTTTTTCACATGTTGTGTACTTTAAGTATGGATTTCTGTGCATATTTCTTGTTATTCCTGTAATATGCTTAGTTTATCGAATCATTTCCTTATTCTGTACACGCTACTGAGCACTTATTGCGCTGTCACTGAATTGGTGCATAGTTTCTTTTTCTTTTTTTCTTCCTTTTCTTTTTGTTAAACTGTGCTCGTATGACATGTCAACTCGGGAATAGGTACTTGTTCGATTGTTTGATATGTTCATATGTGCACTGCTAGTTTCGTATTTTGCACTGTTGTACTGCTGTCTGTTAAAAGTGGTCAGTTGACGCTTCAAGCCCATTTTCGAGGCTTTTTGCCCACTGTCCACAACATCCTGGTCATCTGATGTTGAAAATAAAATTGAATTTGAGTTTGAATTAGATGGGATGGATCGTAATCTTTTAGAGCAGAAGAATAATTCGGAATCAGTTTTTCTCTTCTTTCCGCTCTTGTTAAGATGCGATAAGGTGAGAGGCTTCGAAGTCGTAGATGCGGGTGCATTGATTGCGGTCAATGCCCTTGTGAAGCTGCAAGACAACGCGCTGGGAATGCGTGTAAAAATGATCTGCCGTGCGATTTCCTACAGTGCGACATGCCTTTCGTGTACTTGCATCATCGCAGGTGCCTCGCGGTGCTGATGTTGTACCCGGTCATCGGCCACTTCGGCTACCGCATCACGGCCAAGCAGGCGATCGTGCTGGCTTGCATGGGGCTCAAGGGCACCTACATCGTCTCCCTTGCCACTCTCTACCACATCACGTACCAGGACACCCACACCGAGAACCTAACTAAGGTCGGTACTCTGCGTTGTGGTCACGTGCTAGATGCACGTTTCCATGAAATACATGCTCCATGAAAGTGCTTCATGAAAGTGTTTTTCCGAGCGTGAAAGAAGCCCGCGGATACACGCAAGATTGCCGCGCGACTGGCCGCTCGGGGCACTGTGCGTGCGGCAATCTTACGTGTATCCGAGGGCTTCTTTCACGCTCGGAAAAACACTTTCATGGAGCACGTATTGAGCAACGGAAAGCTGTATCGGGAGTTTCTCATGTTGTTCTACAATTCTCTCACTTACACTTTTAATCTAATTATAATATTTGAGAACTTGATTAATTAATTAAGACTAATTATCTAATTAGACACAATGCAAAAAATAGTCTGAGCATCTCCAGGCGATGGCAAACAACATTAACGTGGTTCTGTCCACCTACGTAGCACTTGCATATTTTTAATGTTTGGCCCAAGTAAAGTGAAACACCCTGTATGAAATGCGGAATTTTTCCAGATTGGTATACAATCGTCATTTCGAGAAGGCACTTTATGAGGATTGCCTAAAGCCCTTGGGTTCATGTTCATTCTGACGGCCCGAACGCTTATACGTGACCTCCCGGTTTTGCGAAGACCGAAACGATAGCGTATCCACGTAGCCAGGCTTAATGACATGGCAACAGAAAAGATGGAATCGACAACACGAACGCTCCGTGTATACTATGTTTCCCGCCCGCACTGTCACCGTGCTTCGGCGCCTGGTATAAATAATAATGAATCGTTATGAACTTGCTCTCAGTTTTGTATAAAATATATCAAACCTGTTCATAGTTGTCGTTGCTTCGGCACTCATAGGGTTATTGTTTTAAAAGATGGCACTGTATATACCTGTAGTAGTTAGGGTTTTCAAGTCGTTCTACGGAAGCGACGTCAAAACAACCCTTACTTTCCTTTGCAGTCGTTCATGTACGTCACCTCGGACATGGTCCTCACGCAGTTCATAAACGCCTCCATCGTTCCCTTCCTGCTCAAGGTGCTCGGTAAGCTATAACGCGGTGCTTATATTACCGAGACACGGAGTCGAGCTCTCGTCTTTGTTGTAGCGAGATGTGGCTTCTGTGCTTGGCGGGGAGACAGTGCATGAGCACATATATGCGCTGGGCTCGTTGACAGGCATCCTGGACGTGTCCGAGGTGGAGTGGCACACGATGAAGGACGCCGTAGCGTACCTGCAGGAAGCAGTGGACGTGGTGGCCCACGTGAGCCGCAACAACCCGTACTTCCTGGCCGCCGACAAGACCTGGGTCATGCGCAACACACGCATCCGGAACCCGTTCAACGTCGTGCCACGATATAAGGCAAGACTATACCAGCTCTGACACGCCGGACTGAAAACCTAACAGGCACAGCGCTTTAGGCTGCCGCGGTTTAGCGCGATTGGCTGAAACGCCGCTGGCGAGGCTCGACACCCTTTGCAAATAGTTACTGTGTATGGCTCCCTGCGGGAGCCATATACAGTAACTCTATTTGCAACCGCTGTGAGAATACGCCGCGCCACCTAACGCCTTTTAGGCTGACCTAACTTAACCTAACCTATCGTGGGCGAGACGCAAGGACAGTAATCTCGACGGCGTGACATCAGAGCGTCGCCGGCGGCGTTTCAGCCAATCGCGTTCAACCGCGGTTGCTAAGGCACTGTGCCTTCTACATTTTCAATATACGCCGCTGTGTTGCTTTAGGAACACTAGCCACTGGACGTACAGGCCGAACCAAAATGATCGACTCGCGAAGGAGGGCTGATGTTTCGATTGAGCTATACTTGCCACTTTATAGCCATGTCGTTCTCTTCATGTTGGCTTCAGGAGGTTAGAGTTTTAACAGCGAAGCTGTTTAAGTTAGCTCTAATTTGTGCGTGTGCCACGAAATTATCATCAGCATTAGCTCGAGCGTCGTCGTCTCCTGTGTGTGGCACGAAACTGCCGCGCCGTAACCTTGGCAAACAGGCGACGCCACACAGACCCAGCTCCGCCGAGGTCCCGCCAGCTGCGCGCTACTGCGCATGGCGCCGTGACGTCATCTTGGCGCGTCTACGCTTGCCCACCGAGAGAATTAGATAAAACAAAATGAACGTTCTTGGCAAGGCAGGATTCGAACTAGGCTACCCACGGTCCGAAGGCAAGCGTCATATCTATAGCTATACACCCACGCGTGTAGAACGTGCATTTATGGGAACCATATGGTTGCATCGTACTGACGATTGCAACACAGCTTCCTTTGGGAGAGAGAAAGAGAAAGTTAGAGCGAGAGAGAGAGTGAAATAAAAAGGAGAGATAAAGAGAGAACGAAAGAAAGAGAAAGAAGGAGATAGAGAAATAAATAGAGAAAGAAAGAAAGAGAGAGAGAGAGAGAGAGAGAGAGAGATAACCTAACTACAACCAAGAGACGCAATCAATCGGCCAGCTTCGCTGTGTCTTGCGCTTTGCGCGGCCTAGTGCAAGCTTTCGCCTTATTGATGTGAATCGCGCTTTTTCTATCGGAGGAAGACCAATGAAGAAAAGCATGAAGCAAGGTCAGTTTCACACAGTAGTTCTGTATGACCACCATAAACTAGAGACAAAAGAATGAAAATCGCACAAATATATGCAGCTGGGAAAGTGAAGCGACTGGAGAAAATGCAGTATATGATAGGCGATCACATTCCGTTTGTGAGCACAGCAGTTAGGTGTTAGCCAAAGCAGAACATCGCGATAGCCTCGTTTCTCGTTTAGTTAACGGAAAGATATTATGCGCTATGAAATCGCCCCACATGAGCAGTGCATGTCAACATAGGTGCCCAGGCATCAACAGGTTATTACTAAAAATAGAGTTAAAACCTAGCGCGTGCGTTCGCCGCCAGTGTGGCTTGTCTTCCCGAACAGACTTCATCCGCCGTGCTTCAAATCACCATTTTGTCTTCGAAGCCCATTTCTTATCGCAAATGCGTTGCATAGCAACAGTTCTGTCTAGCCCAAAACCTCGATAATTATCTAGCACTTAGAAAAATATGTTCCGAATACAAAAAAACATTTGCTCACGGTGAGTGCTACTTATGATGTTATAATTAGTAGCAGCCAGCGTGCGCAAAGGCCGTTTTATATTCTGAACAATCATTTTTATTCTAAATGTTCCCGAAACTATCGAATGTTCAAATATAACAATAATCTAGACATCGTGACGCGCAAATTTAGATGTTTTGTGGTTTGCTTACCCGCTGGAAACTATAAAGATTGAAAGCAATTATTCGGGATTGCAAAATTGGAAGGCTGTACGAACTTGCACAATCACAACCCAATACTTAGCAAAACTTGAGTTGGCGACTAGCGCCCCCATTTCTTCCGCGAATCCCTTTGAACGCTAGGCAATCTTTGCAAGTAACAAAAAAAAAAAAAAAAAAAAAAAATCAACCTCTCCATCGCGATTGACTCCAACCGTGTCTTTAGATCAAATGTAGTGATATCCTGTAGCCACGGTGCCCAGCAACTTCCGCAATTTTGTACGTCTGAATATACCCTGATTGAATACAAATTACGAAGAAATAAACAGTGCCTGCCATCAATAACCCTGCAGAAGGATTCATGTAAAAGACAGAGAAAAAAACAGGCCACGAAGATTTGCGTGTCATTCTTTCTTATTAAACACGTACATCAGCAACATTCAATCGCGCTATGCATTTTACTCGTAGAACCTCCTCCTTCTTGTATTTTGTGTTTCGGCAGAAGAGCGATAAGGCCCACTGGCGCAGCTCCCGCAGAAGATACCACGCCGAGGTTCTCGCGGTAGAGAACGTCCTCCGCATCGAATCGGTGAGTGGTTCTTTAGCAGCGGAGGCATCGTGCGTATCCTAACTGCGCGCCATTGCGTCTAGTTCGTTTCCACCGCAGTTATAGGCACAATTCTAGTACTAATGCCATCTTCAGGTGGTTGTTTTAGAGATCTCTAGACCACTTTTGCGGGCAGCGTGTTCAGATGGTCTGAAAGAGAGCGAACGCTGTTAGTTCGGCTGGTTCTTTTCGATCGCTGTATACTCGCTTTGAGCGCTGCACACTCTCCGAGTCTAAGGTCCTTAGATAAAACAAGCGCTATCTAGGGACCTTATCCGAGCCCTGTCGTTGTACCACTCGTCGAGTGTGCTTCCGGTCACGTGCCACAACAGTTTATCGGCGTCACCACAGTTGGTCCACCGTAAATCCTTGCTACACATATGCTGGCGTCCCAGCAAACTCTCAACGAATTGGCACGTCAGCCGTTCTGCCTGCAAGCGTCGGGTAGCTTCCACTCGAAATCGGATGTTTGTTGTAGTCACGTGGCTTCGCCTCCGTCATTTCCTCCTCCGTAATCGAGTAACACATTCGGATTCCGACAGTTCGAGCAACGCCAGATCGCCAGATCCACCCGTCTCTGAATCAGAGAACGAAGGTGACCAGTCGAAGATGCCAGAAGTTCTATATACATACTGCTGTTAAACGTGACGTCACAACGATGAGGTGGCGCATCTATCAGTTAGACCAAACTGATCAACATACCCATATATAACGATATGTGAAATTGACCTTCGTGACGCAGCGTGTGTATTAATAGGAATGTGTACTTAAATGAAATGTTGAGAAAGGCGCCGTCGAGGCAGCGGCCTCTTCAAACATAATTGCGCTGTATTCTTGACGCATTGTCTACGCGTCTATTTGACGTGTTGTAAACGATAGCTCAAGTGGGTTTTGCAGCTTTGTGTTACATGGTTCATCCATGGTTGCAGCGTTAGCACTGTGTGGCATGAAAAAGATGCGATGGCGTCCCCCTCGAAAGCCGAGAACGATAGGTCCGTCAGTTGATTTTTGAGCGGTTGAGAATAAGCAAGAAGCAGTCTATAGACGTACCCTAGACGTTTCCTATACGTCCGTTTCCTTTTAAATTTAAACTGCCTGAAGAATTTCGACATGCCAAGCTTTCTAGTGCTTGTAATTTTACGAGTGAGACACAGTGTCGTCCGGACAGTGAAACACACATTATCCCTGTGCATTCGTCGGGAAAAGCTACATGGTTACATCACCACCCCTTCCCACAGGTGAGCTACTGTCGGCAGCACAGGCAAGGAGTGGTCCAAAAACAGACATTGATGGCTCTGCTTGCGGCGCTCCAGTATCCATACGACAAGAAAATGTGAGTCCTAAACCACGCCAGTCATCTTTTCATTCGGTATGACGGCCAAGTGCGTACATGCTTTCGTCAGCGCAAAGTAATCTTGCTTAATATTAACAGGATACACCTGGAAAGCAATTTAAAATCCGCTCGCTTTGAGTAATAATTGTAAATCTTTGTCTTCGCCAGATACCTTGACATCGACATCATCAGCTCACTTGTCGATATTCCACAATGGATTCTCTGGGTGGTAAGTGACTGCATTAAATCCATGTACACGTTAGTAAAAAAAAGTCACAAAGTCTGTAGACAGGATTGAGTTATCTCCTGTATATCTTAGTGCTCTGTTTCTCAGTGCCTCAACATATAACAGCGGAACGACAGGATGAAGAGCCATCTACTGGGCTTTATCGCAGGGCATTGTTGGCACAGCTGCTAAGTCCACAATAGCAGTTATGTACGTGCTAGGAAATGAGCTGATCACGTTCGTTCATTCTCAGTCATGCAGCTGTTGCTGAGCGTAAATGCCGTACTAGATGCACATCGACAATGGCGATCAGGAGCGTGTATGTATTCCCCCATGCCCCGGCTCGTAACGCTCCTGACGCGGAAGGTCAAGAATCTTAACTTGATCTTTCTTTCTTTTTGAACGTACCATGTCTATGTGCCGCTCTTCAATTACAACAACAAAAAATAATAATTTAAAATTTTGCGGTACTGGGCGCAATCAAACCCGCGTGATATTCAGACAATCTTGTCTGAATGTATATTATACACACGCGCCGCGCGCAGACTTCGCGGCAGCAACGCTAGATGGTGCAGAGTGTACAGAAAGATGAGTCATGTGTATGTTGCAGCAAAATCCGGAGACCACTCAGCACATCCATATGGAATGCGAAGGGCTTCACCCAGTAAAGGGCTTCACGCCGCAAGTTATCGTCGATCAACGCAAACAGCACAGAAAGCTGTTTGATTGTTTTTTTTTGTTTTGTTTTCATCGGACCTCTTGAAAACCACTACGAACGGCTTCTTCCTTTCGTGCATTTCTTGGGGCTTCGCAACTTCGATCTCTCGTTCCGGGTTCGCGTCGGAAAATTGTTTGATACACCCCGGGCGAGAGGACCTGTAGCTTATTATAGCGAATAAGTTTGAAAATAGGCCGTTCGACGAAGTTCGCATGTTTGACGAACCGCACAAGGACGGTGCGGTGCAGTAATGGTGAAGGAAGAAGTTCCGAATAAACAGAGCTTCGCACGACCGCCATGTCTCCTGCGTTACACTAGTCGACAGGATTTACCGTGCCCTACATCATGACATGCAAGAAAGCCATCAACATCCCAAAGTAGTCGGGAGCACCCGAGGACGTCTCCTTTGACAAGTGGCTCCGGCTTTTCGAGGTGAAGACTGCGGCCGCTGCATGGACGGAGCGAGACAAGCTGTGCAATTTCTCCGATTACCTTGAAGGTGAGGCCTTCCGATGGTACCTTACCGAGGTTTTTGACACTGACGCATCTTGGCAGACCCTCACTCAATGCATGACGCAACGCTTTACAAGCACCGTCGCGGATCCTTTCCGTCAGTTCATTCATTGTCAGCTAAAACCGGGCCAGAGCCTGAAGGACTACTACAATGAAAAAAATATGTCTGGGACGCCTTGCCGACCTAAAGGACGCGCACCTTATATCAGGGCTCATCGACTGGCCTTCCCGCCGATATGGAGATGGCTCTTGCTGGGCTTAACCCGTCTACACCAGCGACGTGGCTTGCAGCTGCGCAAGCGAGTAGAGTCAATTATGCGGCGAGTTAAATCACAGCGCGTTCTACCAGGCCTAAACACGCAGATCAACGCAGCAAGCGTCAGCGCCCCTCAGCGTCCACTTAATACGCGGATACGAGCACCCGCGTCCGAATGCAGACACTGCGCAATGCATGGTTTGCCCCGACAGATGCACTGGTACAATGAATGTCCACGACGCGCAAGCATTTCCTCCCTCGCTACCAACCAGGGAAACGAGGAGGGCGACCCAAAGCTCTGTTAATTCAATTTGATGCACTCATTAACGGGTGCCCCAGCTGTCAGCGCTACTCTTGATACGGGAGTCACGATTACCTGTATCAGCGAAGCAGTGTTGGCGGCTCTTCACCTACAAATAATGAGATTCACGCATCAATGCTCAACAAGTTACATCATGCATCTACCAAAACTTTGAGTCCCATCAATCTAAACATACAGATCGGAAAAATCACAAAGGAAATTCAGGCACATGTTCTACAAGGCATGAAGAGCAACCTACTTCTTGGCTTGGACAGTGCCTGCCTCTTTAACTTGTCTCTGGGTCTTGATACCCTGACTCTACGCCAAGGGAGTGACATCCTCCACCCTCGCCCACAAAACCATTCCACGGCTAACATGGACGCTTGTTTGCAGGAAGTTGAAGTTCGTGATTTTGTGCATCTAAATGAAACTCAGAGGATGGCATTGAAGCAGCTTGTCCATAAGTACGAGGACATTTTTTTCCAAATCACAGACTGACATTGGGTGCATCACTAGCGAAACGCATCACATTCCTCTCACCAACAATGTTCCCATCCGCAGGGCTCTCTCTCGATGCTCAGTAGCCGATAGCGTCGAAATGGACAGACAAATCAACGACCTTCTCACGCAAGGCGTTATACGACTGTCTACGTCACCGTACGCTGCGCCGGCACTTCTGGCCGAGAAAAAAGGAGAATTAAGGACGCATGCGTTTCTGCATAGATTACCGCAAGCTAAACGCAGTGACGGTCCCCGACTATCAACCCATCCCTCGCATGGACGACATTCTTGACTCACTCGCGAAATCGACGTACTTCTCGACGTTAGACATAACGTCAGGTTACTGGCACGTGAGGATGCATCCGAGAGACATCCCGAAAACAGCCTTTGTCACACGTACCGGTCACTACGAATGGCTTGTCATGCCTTTTGGTCTCCGGAACGCTCCAGCTACTTTTGAACGGGCTGTCAAGTCCATCTTGACTAAACACCATTTGACGCACGTCACGAACTACTTCGATGACATTGTCGTCTATTCTGACACGTTCCCAGACCATTTGAAGCATCTAGATGCGGTTCTAAAGGCTTTTAGAAGCGAATGCGTTAAACTAAAATTGAATAAATGTCAGTTCGCACAAACTTCCAGTGAGTACCTGGAACACAGATTTTCAAATGGCACAGTCACTCCGAAACAAAGCAACGTGGAAGCAATCGTGCGGTTTCCCACGCCATCACGCCCTAAAGAGTTACAGCGTTTTCTCGGCACCGTCAATGTTTACCGTCGGTACATCGCCCGCTTCAGTGAAATTGCTCATCCATTGACGCGCCTACTCAGCAAAGACACCACCTGGAACTGGGACCCTGACTGTGAACTGGCCTTCACTCAGCTTAAGAAATGTGTAACGGAAGAACCCATCCTTGCCATCTACGATGCCACCAAACCTTGTGTGCTCTACTGCGATGCGTCCAACAAAGGTATCGGCGCCGTCTTGAAGCAGGCTGATGATGAAGGTCGAGAGCATCCAGTTGCATACCATTCTCGCAAGCTGCTCAAGCATGAAATCAATTACGCCATCACAGAACTTGAATGTTTAGCAATTATTGATGCCATAGATAAATGGCATTGTTATCTACATAGAAAACCTTTCACTGGGATCACCGATCAGGCGGCGTTGCAATGGCTTACGAACATCAAAAATCCTCGAGGCCGTCTGTTCCGATGGTCCTTAAAGCTCTCCATGTACGACGTAAACATCAAGCACCAAAAGGGCATTAACAACATCGAAGCCGATGCACTGTCTAGAAACCCTATTATTCAGCTCCTATCTGCTGAACAACTGCGAGAGCACCACCACGACAAACCGCCTTGCAAGCATACCATTGAGAAGGGAATGACCATAGTGACACGCAGAGGGATACGAAAAGTCAACGTTCCTTTTGCTCTCCGGTCTTCTCTACTTCGGAAGGCTCATGACGCTTTCGGTCATGTCGGAGTAAAGAAGACATTGCGACTTCTCTCTCCACAATATTATTGGCCTGACATCGTCACCGACGTTTCCGAATACGTTCGACACTGCGATATTTGCCAGCGCTGCAAGAAGACGAAAACCAAACGTTTTGGTTCCTTAGAGTCATTACCACCCGCGGAGCAACCATTTGATCTTCTGGCCATGGACACTATCGGAGGTTTTGCCAACTACGGGTCCTCCAAAAGATTCATTCACTTGGCCGTTGACCACGCCACCCGTTATGTGTGGGCTTTTGCACACAGAAATGAGACCTGCGACGCCTACATTACCTGCCTGAAGAGTATTTTCATTGCTGGAAAGCCTCGGAAGTTCCTTTCCGACCGCGGCACAGGATTCACCGCTGGCAAATTCAAGCAATTCCTCAAACATAACATTCATCAGCTTTGTACAAGCTCACAACGCCCACAGTGTAATGGCTTAAATGAGCGCACTAATCAGTCCATCGTCACTCGCCTTCGCTGCAAGATCAACGACGAACCCCGAAAACCATGGACGCGTCTCCTCTCTGACGTTGTCGACGAGTACAACAAGACACCCCACGAGGTCACGGGCTACCCACCCTGCTTTCTTATGTATGGCACACCATCCTACCCTCAGCTCCTCTCCAACGTTACCGAGAACCTGCAGGAAGCTCGCGCAAACGCGGTCCACAATTCCCTGGCATATCACGAGAAAACCAAGCTCATATATGACAAGACATTTCTTCCCTCAGAGCTTCAAGTGGGGGACTGTGTTCTATACGAGACACCCTGGCACCCCAACGGCGGTAAGCGCAGTGCAATAATGGAAGGACCGCATACGATCATACGCAAAATCTGGCTGTGAACTATGAGATCGACCACAGCTTGGCCCCACTCGGTTGCCAGACTGACATCGTACATGTGGGGAGATTAAGACGATATCATCCGCCATTACACCTACGGCTCTCGGGGGGAGGGAGAAGCGTGTGACGAACCGAACAAGGACGGTGCGGTGCAGTAGTGGTGAAGGAAGAAGTAGTTCCGAATAAACAGAGCTTCGCACGACCGCCATGTCTCCTGCGTTACACATGCATATATAAATCATACAGCGACCAGCGTTTTAATCCTCGCAGCTTTTAAATATTTCGTGCATGTAAACGCGTTACAATTGAGATTGGCTTCGCCACGGCCTTCACAAACGGTCGCTGCTGTGACGTGTTCGCAGAAGGACCGGCTGGGCGAACCGCTCCACGAGGAGACCGAGCTGGACGACGAGTCGGTGTCGCTGTCCGAGAACGTGGTCAAGCCGCTCAACGAGCGCCTCATGGACCTGTTCGAGCACGAGTGCTACGAGGTGATCATCACCAACACCACGCTGGCGTTCGTGCTGCTCCTGGTGGGACTTCTGCGCGCCGCCATCTACAGCAACGCGCGCTACTTCACCATCGTCATGCTCGTCGAGTTACTCTACCAGGCGGCGTTCTTCGTCGAGGTCGCCACCATGGTCAGTGCCCCCTGCCTTTAAGCCTTTAACGAGTTTAAAATACAACAACAAACAATGACACCAAGGACAGCATAGGGGAAATTAACTGCGGTTCTTAAATGAAATAAAGAAATCATGAAATAAATGGCAATTAAAGTAGATAAAAAACAACTGGCCGCAGGTGGGAAACCAACTCATGTCTTCGCATTATACGCGTGCGATGCTGTTACCAGTTGAGCGAATGCAGCGCCGTTTTTCCATGGTGTCATGCTGTCCTTGGTGTCATTGTATATTGGCTTCTTGTGATATGACTAATAAAAATCCGGTCCCTCGGTTTCCCTTCTTGTTCAAAACATAGCTTGTAATACTTTATGTTGAAAAAAAAAAGCAGAAGTGTGCAAACAAATACGTATGCTGCCGAAACAAGAATGTGTAGGTCACAGTGGATCTAGGCGTTTAGTCATCAAGCACAGCTCTTCTTAAGTACTTACGTATCTGTCACAAGCGGAACTTTTATGAATAGTCGCGAAAATTAGCAGGCAACCTTGTCGTGGCAATAACCGCTATAAAGTAAACATTGTATACGTACGGTTGTAACTAACGCCACTGAGGTTACCGGTTAAGGCGTACATAAGCTCTGTGTATAGTAAAATCAAGAGCTCAAAAACGCTCCTTTGATTTTACTATATATCACGAACCAACTAGCCCAGCAGCAAGCCTTGATAAGTTGTATTTCGTCTCAGGCGCTGACGGGTGTTAATTTGCTTTCGCGAAGCTGCTTTCCTTAAAAAGTTGGCTTAACGGGTCTATTAGGTAATGACGCATTGCTTCGTCATTGGAATATTTAGTATTGTTGCTCGCAGTGCGCGGACTGTAATTGGAAGAACACCGTGTCTCCGCATTCATGTGCCATTCTCGAGTCTCGTCTCGTTCGCACTGCATCAATATTCCAAGACAGCACGCGAACAAGCCCTCATTGCAGCTTTCGTAGCACACCAAGTGGTTCTTATATTATCAGCAAAGGTGGCTAGCAAATGACGAATAAATTTTACGAACACTAAGCTTTGTAAATTGGACCCCTGGTAATGTTGGCGGGAACAAAACGTAAATTGCCGAAAAAAAAACTGGAACGTAAAAAACGCATATTGGACAATGACTACAGGTAACACATTAACATTCCCGTTTTCCGTAAAGTAGCAACACGTGTATAAATTCAGCGTGGCTGAAAAGAAAGCCTCAAAAGAGAGCTGAATTGCCTGTATCCTTTCTTGCCTGTATATATATCGTCATCTTGGGGGCGTTCTTATTTTTTTTCCCGCAAGCTATCTGACGTAGGTTGTGTATAGGGATCAAATCATCATCGCGGCAGCGATAAAATGATAAAATGTTGTTTCGCAGCTGTCGGCGTACGGCCAGAAGGTCGTCAACCTGGACAACTACAACAAGCTGGACCTGATTCTAATGGCATCGTGCATGGTGGTGCTCTTTGTGCACGTGCTCGTGCACGTTGTGGGTGCGGGCGCCGACCACGAGCAGATGCTCGGCATCCTCTTCGTCGTCGTCATCTCCGCCCGCTTCACGCACGCCATCAAATACGTCGAGGTACGCGTGCCCGGATCTAAGACGTGGCCTCAGAGACGGCCGTCGCAACAGCAGCACATTCGAATAGGTTTCCGAGTGTGGTGTGGTTGTAATTGGAACTACTTGACCATTGAAGCACTCAGTTTCAGTTTCCATTCGTTGCTTCGCGGCAGCGGTAAAATTTCGTTGTAATGAAATCGCGGTTACACACGCTTCTATGCATTGAGGCTATAGAAATACATGACGTTTTAAAGCAACAAAACGTTATGACGAATGAAAATTCAAGCAGCACTTATAAGTACGTGGATGAATGCAAATGCATTGCGACCACCACGCGATGCCTATGTTCTTTCAGTCGTTTTAATTTAACTTCGCCTTAACCCACGACTTTTGGTGGGAGTGGGTTAACACCAAAGGTCGTGGGTCTGACTCCCACCAAGGTCGTGGGTTCGAGTGCCTTAATTGACTATACTTTAACTAACTGTGCCTTAATTAACTTCACCCTTATTAACACCAAAGGTCGTGGGTTCGAGTGTCCTAATGAACTCTATCTTAATTAAACATGGCTTAATTAACTTCGCCTCAATTGACGTCAACAACTGCCTCGATTGGCTCACTTTCTGCACCATCATTTGTCACGCCAACGCCGACAATGACGGATTTTCCGCTTCGTGAGCCATATAATGCTTTCGCATTAAAACGATTCGTTACAGTGATTATTTCATTACACGTAAGTTCGCTACATGGAGGTTTATCTGTAAATGCATGCCGCGCAGAGACGAGAACATGTGCGGGGAGTTTTCGCTTGCGCGTGCCCAGTTCTTCTCCTTTACGTAATATGCATCCCTTACAGCAACAAAATGCAAATATTGCCCGAATGATGCTTCCTCAAGAAACAGTGGAGAAGCTAAGCCACGCTCCAAATATTAATGCAGAAAGCGTCCTGGATAATTGGTGTGGCAAAGAAAACATTATAATAACATTTTCCTGCAAGATATTGGCGGACTATTTCTGTATATGCTACAGCAATAAAATCAAATAATTTCAATGTTCAGAGCACTGAACGTTGAAGGCTGTGCACAGGGCAGTCTTTCTCAGTATGCCGCTCTTGCCAACGCAAGAAGAGCTAGAGCTCCGACAAGAGACCGTATACTTAATGCAGATTGATTACTTTATCGTGCGCCCAAACTTAATACCCACCTATGAAGTGGCAGCCACTGTGAAAATTTCGGCATATGCTATCGTTGAAGCTTGTGTGTACTCCTGTATATAAACGATCAGAGAGCATAGGTGGACATCAGCGACATGTGTATGCATAGAATCGTAAAAGTTGTTTTAAGGCGTGGACTTGAGTGTCGATGAGCACCAGAGCTACTCCGCGCGACTGGGCGCTCGAAACACATTGCGTGTATTCGCGGTGTTCTTTCACTCCCGGAAAAACTTTTATGTAGCACGCATTGAGCAACAGAAAGCTTTATCGGGAGTTATTCATGTTGCTCTGCGATTTTCTCATTGAAACTTTTCATCTAATTATAATACTTGAGAAGTTGATTAATTAAGACTAATTATGTATTTAGGTGGAATGCAAAAAATAACCTGAGTATCTCCAAGCGACGGCGAATAACATTACTTTGGTTCTGTCCAGCTAGGTGGCATTTGCATATTTTGAAATCTTGGAGCATGATAGTTTGGACACCCTGTATATCGAAACAGCAGAAATTATCTAGGCATAATACATTTTTTATACGAAAACACATTAATACGAGCGAAAAATAAGAAATCTTGAAAATTATATCCGACTTCATTGAAATATTGTGAATATTGAATGACAGAAACATTTTGTGGTTAGTTAACCTCTTGTATCCCCCTTTCGACGTCGTTTTCACTGAAACTCAGTGAATCGTGGCGAAGCATCTCTTTTTCTCTGGTGATTATTGGTGTTCGCAGCGAGCGGGCATTCACTGTGCGGTGGTTCTTGAAGATATTTTTTAGGCAAGCACTAGATCACTTTACAGACTGATAAAGTATTCCTTGAAAAGTATACTTTGGTGAATACTGCAGTATTATGTTAGCTATTGCAGGAGGAAATGAAGATATGTTTCATTTCCTAAATTACATGCCAAAATTCCAGCGCCGATACGTTAGTGAGACGCCACGGATTTCAAATATATTCAAATGTTTACTTCGACACCGAAATGTCGCGGAGACAAAGCCAAAAAGCCTAAAATCTGCTTGGCAAATGACTTTTCACCGCTGTACAAGGCAGGTGGGGAAAGAAACGGTAATAAACAATAAACATATATAAATATAGGTATGTAGTATATACACATAATACAACTGCATGGAAACAAACATTGATTTAACTAAAAGGACACCCGTAAACAAGAATTATAATATGCCCTTATTTCAACGTGAGGACATATAGTGCAGCCATCCAACATGCACTGCACCGAACAAGGTATAAGTACACAAGAATACACACGTACAGAAAACGGAGCAAATATTAGATTCTTTGAAAAAGAGTATCATGTGAGTTCTGCGTGAAAGCTAAAATCGCAGTAAGAATAAACAGCCACATTTCAGCAGCACAGGCACCGAATGTATCGGTCATTAATGACCCAGGCCAAATGAAAATTTAAGTGTGTTTTGCTATGATAATATGTTGGAAGGAGGTTCTATGAAAGCCTGCGTAACTTTTTTGCAATTCTGAGTATGATTTAGCTTTTTCGCTATAGCATGTCTAGTATATATAGCTATAGTATGTTAAGTAGCAGCATTTGGTTACCGTAGCCGGTTTTTGAAAGTGGTGTAGTCTAGACGTCGTATAGTGCGGGTAGATTATATATTGTTTCATCGGGAAAGATTCGCTATACAGCAGCGATGAAAGGGTTGTCACATTCGCGCCCACTTTCGTACCGACGTAACAGTAACGTCCTGTAGAAGTCAGAGATGGCAGTTATATGGCAGTGCGCTAAATAAAGGGGGTCTGTGTGAGCATGAAAGAGAACTGCAATTCTTCGGACTACTTTTTTATAATTACTATAATGCTGAAATAATTGTTAGTGTAGTTGTACCACACATTAAGTGAAGTAAGGTTAGATAAAAGACCTACAAATTATTACTTTGGTCTCTAGGGCCAGAAATACCACAATATAGATAACAATACAGCAATGTATATTACCAGGTTGTTAATGTGACCCAACGTCTATATTAGTGGAACCCAGTAACAGTCGGGGAAGAGATCTGTGAATTTAGGTTGATGTATGATTGCTTTTGTTTTTAAGGTATCTATGCTAAGCGACATTGCTAAGCGACAACGAGTGTACGTCGCTCTGAACTTATTTTTTCAAGAATTTTGTTGGTTTTTGATGTCCGTTGTGTAATTGTTTCAGTGGAAAAGAATATACTTGTATCATATGTTAAATAATAGACACAGCATCGTCATCAATGCATATTAAATTTTTAATAAAGACATAAGTGGCCGAGTGTAATTACTTCTTTGTGGCACACCAGAGTTGTAGTGATGCTTGATAAGCAAATAATTATTAATGAGTTGCAAGAGGCCACCTCGTTCGGCGTAATGGTCCGGCTTTTGAAGTAAAATTTTTAAATTCAGCCGATGAAAAGTTTTCGATAAGCCGACAAAAATGCCAAGCAGGTATATCTGTCTTTCAAAGGTGATTCTGCTTGTTTCGCAAAGCCAAACGGGGAAGTTGTTACGTTGTTTTGCTTTTTAACAAGAATATAAATGCCTTTGTGTGTTTACTTTTCAATGGAGAAAATAAGCGGAGATCACCCGGGAGTTCAAACAATTATTTCCATCGTCTCCTTTAAGTATGACAGCAACTTTCGCAACTGGAAGTTTTCTTGGTAGAATTCCCGAGGAGAAGACAATATTTATAATGCATTTGATTCATTGTTTTACTTACTTTTAATTTAAAGGGGGAGGGGATAGCTCAGTAAAATATCGAGTCTTGCTAACTTCAGTCTTTGGCTCTTTAGAACACAATGCAGTCTATCTTTACGAAGCAAAAATCAACTATACTCAATTTCGTACTTAGCGTTCAGCGTTGTGGAAGCTACTCAAGAAGTTCCGCAATCGAAATGTACCATGTTGCGCCTTTCACGGCCAAGTTTTTTTCGTGGTTGCACATGTTCGCGCGAACCTGTGCGCGAGGCTGCCGTGATGGGCCGGAAATGAAATATCCTAAAAGGATAAAAACGAACAGCAAATTAATATAAAACAACATACTAGATTCATCCTTAGGGATTCAAATAAATATGTTTCTTTTCATTTCGCTCAGCCCAAATAAAGAACAATTTCACATAATTACTGGTAAGAAATATTTCTTGGCGCGAACGCGGCTGTTGCAAAGTCTTGCTGGCCTCCGCGGCGCTGCACTCTATTATGAAACGGGAGCATAGGCTCGAGCAGACGGCGTCAAAATTTATGGCGTCATGGCGAGCTGGTTCAAAGTCACCAAATAAAAGGTCACCCGTCTTTGTTTTTTTTTTTGTTATTGTTTTCTTTTTCTTTTTTTTCTGGCTTACCAAGCGTCATCTCGCGGCAAGAGCGGCTTTTTTTTCCTCGGAGAGGGGGGGGGGGGGGGGGGGGGATATTGTGGAAGAATAATTTACTGACGCAGGTCAAATAATTTTTTGGGTGTTTTTAGTGTCCCATTAATGCAAAGTGTGCTCGCGAATGCATCGCAGCTGCTTCTGGTCCGATGTGCGGAGCTGATCCACAGGACCCTGGATGCTTTCATCTACTCGGCGTACGAAGCGGGCCACGCCATTGTCATCGGCGAAGAGGAGGTCCAGAGGAACGTCTGGAAGTTCGTCGACTCAGCCGACATTGCCATGGAGATCCGCGGCCGCGCCACGCTCAACCGGCTGCTCGTCCTCCAGAAGCTCGCCGATATGCAGGTGTGCAGTTATACTCTGTCACGGCGGGGAACAAGGCGCCGCACACAGGCAGCACTCGTATCTTTATGACGTAAGGAACGTACCCGAGCAACATAATTACAGCCCGAGGACATACCCGCGATGAACACGTGATCTGCGATTCAAACGCAGCAGTCGGAGCGCATGGCGGCCGGTGTTTTTTCGCACCGCTGGGGGCGCTGGGGTCACAGTGTTAATGTCCCGGTGTAGTGTACAGAGCACCATACGTCACTTCCAGGCAGGGGCGGATTCAGGGCAGGCTCCAAGAAGGAGAGGGGGGGGGGGGGGGGCGCTCGCTGCATGGTTATGCAGCGGTTATATTATGAGCGCTGAAGTGCTGGCATTCTGAGCGGGGGCCCGGTCCCCCAGGGCCCCCCTCTCTGGACCCGGCCGCCAGTGCTTTCAGGCTGAAGTTTTTCTTCTGAACAGACAGTTGATTAAGTTGCGTGAAGCAATCATTTATCAGTGAACGAGAAGAACCGAGGGGCCCCGATTGTGTTAGTCGCAACCATATAAAACCAAAATATAAAGAAGGCAAGGCAAACAGTGCAAATAGCTTGTTTGTTTCTATTCAAGTGCAGCAATGATAAGCTAAAGGGAAACGAAAGTAAACGAAAAAAACACCACCGGTGGGAGGCGAACTCTCAACCTTCCCCATTACGAGGGTGTTGCTCCATCAGTTGAACTATACGGCGGCGGCTCTTCCAACGTCCGCGTTTTTGGGTATTATTGCGTGGGCAAGGTCAGACCCTGGAAAGTGTTAGCCAGCGCCACTCGTGACCGCAGAGCAACTTTACCAGTGACATAAACTTTCCCTGGAATGCGCACTTTAAAATCCTCGTTTCCTGGCTTCCTTTTAGTCTCGCTTCCCAGGAATAATGGTTTCGTTCCGGAGCCGCCAGGCCAGCGCCACCATCCTGAACGACCTGAGCAGGCAGATCAACGAGATGCAGCGTGACGGCGTTCTCGACTCCGAAGACTACAAGTGGGTGCGCTTGGTAAGGCGACCAACGGAATCGAGTGCGGTTGAGCCTATTCCCTTTCAACCAGCATGACTCCCCAGTGAGCTGTTTCATAAAAACAAAAACTTATACCTTCTGAGAAGAATGAAAATGCTCCTGCGAGAGGCTCCCTTGGCAGCTCAATACGCTTAGTACTACACTTACTATAGTACACTCAGTGGACATACACTTAGCGCTTAATTATTAAGCGTTTAATTAGACAGCTATATTCCTGCGCTATACTTTGCTCGATTTCCCTGTGCCTAGAACAATTTTGTAACCGTAGTTGGCTATAGTTTCTGGCTATGGTTGGCTATAGTACATAGCTAACTACATCTACAGCCTCCCGCATTTTTAACTATATCACGCGAGTGCCCATCACGCGTCATTTTAGCGCCTTTACGCGGCGATAATCAGCGAGACCGGCAGAAGTACTCTCAAGTGGACTAAGCATTGTCGTGTGCAAGAGTCGTCTAATGCGATGTTCCCTTCAGGGACGACGTATACGACCATATTATAGTGCTCTCGCGGGATAGAGCTAGAAATGCGGGAGGCTGTACGGTTATGGGTTCAAACACGGTTCTCTACATTCTTTATTCTAAGGAATAATTATAAAATTGAAGTTTTCGTAATGTGAACCCAGTTGCATTTCTGCATAGGAGGCGCGGATTTTCCTGGTATACATAGAAGGGGTTCTAAATATTAGGACAATTTCTTCAACATGAACAGCAGTGTTTGATAATGAGAACCTAATGAGAACCTAATGAGAACCTAAAATGAGAACCTAATGCTGAAACGTTTTTCCTCATCTTTCCTCCTTCACGCAGGCTGTCCAGGATCGGCACATGTACATCCTGTCCGAGGCATGTAGCTTGCCCACCAGCTACAAACCGATCGCCATGCTCCGGGTCATTCCGTGGATCAACTCGGACAGCATTCGCCAATTTCTAGCGGTGAGTAAACGCAGCTGTAGGCCACAGCGTTGTTTTAAATAGACTACATTATGCTGAACTCGATCCTGTTCATAACCTTTGTCCTTTAGATTAAAATCAGACCGGTGTCCTTCGCTCCAACCGAAATCATCGTGGAGAGGAAGGAAGAGAATGACATCATACTGACCTATTCCGGCATATTGAAGGTATGCATGCACGAATCGCCAGGTGTTAATGCGTGGCGACAATTAGTTTTATGTAGAAGAAAGGAGACGGTGTCGAGCGTATTTTGTTACCACTAAAAGAAAATGAACTATTGATCGGTGAACTGAAAATCAGAGACATTTCTCGCGACTTGAGCGGAGCGAAACAAAAGTGAAGATGTGCCGATATGCCAAAAAACTATGGCATAAATTGGTTGCTGGCACACGAAGCAGTTTAGTAGCACTTCTGAGGGCGTGCAGTATGAATAATAAGTTGCTTCCTTTACAAAAACGTTTTTCGCCTACAAGATTACCGGACGCATCCCAACTATGGACGTTATGCTGCTGGAACTGGTCATTTTTTCTGCTGTACCGTTCTGCGTAGAAAAATGCCTGTCTGATGCAAACTGGATGTAAATAATGCACCACGCGAGGTGCATTATTTACATCCAGTTTGCGTCAGACATGCATATTTGTACGTGTATCAACCGCCCTTGAGAATTTCACACGGCGCATTAGGCAGAAACACTTCACAACTCACATATACAGCTATTACTGTATTTTAAGAAACACACATGAACAGACTCCCTGCCTGTCCCCTATCAAAGCGACAGCTTTGAGGCCCCGGGTCACATAAAATCTGGTGTTGTCGGCGTTGTTCGTGAGTTGACCATAAGGTAAAATTTTCTACCAATCATAGTGCGGCGCGCCGCGTTTCTACGAATCACAGAGCGGCGCTCGGTTCCTTGCATCACTACCAGATGGCGCTCGCCTTCGCGCTTCCGTGGTAGCGGCGGCACCGGCCGTGCGGAGGAAAGAAAAAAAAATAACCAGAAAGCTCGCCTTCGTGCATAGCCTTCGCCGCAAGCGTTTCCCTGTAAAAATTATGGTTGCATAAGCTCCAGGTTGACGGGAAGCGTTGCAATCTTAAATGCCATCACGTTGTACCCGTAAAGGGGAAGCTTAAGTGTCGCCCAAGTTTTTTTCCCTTAAACCCTTCGCGCTCTATGGATATCATCGCGATCGTCACCATGAACACTTACGAATCCCTGGTATCTGCAGATCGAGGGGGAGTACGAGGAAGGTGGCGACGGGGCACTACCCAACTCGGCGTCCACGCTGTTCTTCTTCAACGAGGGCTACTTCGTCGACTACGTGCCCGCGCCTGCGTGCATCGGCGACCTCGGCCTCGTCACCGAGGAGCCCTCGATCACGCGAGTCGTTGCCGAGACGCAGGTCAACGTAAGTATACGTGCTCTCTTCTTCTTCTTCAGTATAGTTGACTTTGGCGTAGTCTATACCAGGGCGGTCATCTTACACGCGGCTCGCTTTCAAGGTCGCACTACGTCGAGAGGCGCGCGTAAGTGCCACTGCAAATAGGTCACAAACATTCTTGGCAGCTGCACGCAGCTTGCTCTCTCGTAGTGGAACCTCAACTCCCGTATTCTAAAGAACCCTTGACTCGAAGCTGTCCCTCAACTCCTCCGAGTCGAGCGCAGCGCCGCCCTTCGGCTAAAGAGGACACTGCGCTTCTCAAGAATTGTCACGGAGTGTCAATGAAGCGTGGTGACCACTTCTGTCGAGGAGAGGCGCCTGGCCGTCTGTTTTCTAAGTAGTGAGAAAAGGACCATTGAGATACACAAGAATGCGAAGAAATGAATTAGAAGGGAAAAATCCGTACGATAACACAAAGGGCCTTGCCACAGCCTTGCTCTTTGAGGCTCGAGCTGGTTGCCTAAGGACAAAAGTTGTCGCAGTTTCACCAGAAAGGCGAAGCATCAATTGCGATAGCAAATTTGTAGAGAGCTATATGGAGTAATGATATTAGCTTTATCAGCTGTATAAACTTGGACATGCAGCAGCACCGGCAACACGCAGAACTGTTGTCGACGCCGTCGGCGTTTTGCCCGCGTTCGCACAAAATGCGTGCGGCGTTGGTGACTGTTGCCGGAGCCTCTGATATAAATAGGCACTTGGTGCCGCAGCTAAACGTCGCCTCCCTTCCCTCCCCCCCCCCCCCGGCCTTTCGCGCGTCGGAAGAAGGCGCGTTTGCTCTACATATATGGTGATTGTAAAGGAGGAAAGAGACGCCTACTTCTGCAGCCTTTAAGCGAGCACTGCGCAGAACGCGCGTTTGTTCTCGGCCGTGCGTTCACTCCCCGTGAAAGCGCGTGCCCCTCGCGCCCTTTCACTCGCACATACAGCGTTCGGCGTGCGGCGACGATTTCATCTCCATTGACGTCATACGGAACCTCACGGCGACGGCGACGGCGACGCCGACGGCGACGCCGACGGCAGAAATCTGCTTTTGAGTGTCCATATAATTGCTATCGCAATAAAAAAATAGAGAAGATATTGATACGGCCGGATCTGTTAAAGGCATAGGTAGCTGTACAATGTACACGGAGGTTTTGAGGAAGAGGAAGAAAATATTAAGGATATGCATAAAAAATGGCTAGAATTAAAAGTGTGTATAGCATATCTAAATAACTCAAGCAGGCTAGGTGACTTTTATTGCGATAGCAATTATATGGACACTCCAAAGCAGATTTCTGCCGTCGCCGTCGCCGTCGCCGTGAGGTTCCGTATGACGTCAATGGAGATGAAATCGTCGCCGCGCGCCGCCGAACGCTGTATGTGCGAGTGAAAGGGCGCGAGGGACGCGCGCTTTCACGGGGAGTGAACGCACGGCGGAGAACAAACGCGCGTTTTGTGCCGTGCTCCCTTAAGGGCTGCAGAAGTAGGCGTCTCTTTCCGCCTTTACAATCACCATATATGTAGAGCAAACGCGCCTTCTTCTGACGCTCGAACGGCCGTGGGGGGGGGGGGGGAGGAGGAGGAGGGAAGGGAGGCGACGTTAAGCTGCGGCACGAAATGCCTATTTATATCAGAGGCTCCGGCAGCAGTCACCAACGCCGCACGCATTTTGTGCGAACGCGGGCAAAACGCCGACGGCGTCGACAACAGTTCTGCGTGTTGCCGGTGCTGCTGCATGTCCAAGTTTATACAGCTAATAAAGCTACTATCATTACTCCGTATAGCTCTCTACAAATTTGCTATCGCAATTGATGCTTCGCCTTTCAGGTGAAACTGCGACAACTTTTTTTTTCACCGCCCCGTTTCAAAGGGAATGCCAATGAATCATCATCATCATCACCACCATCATTTGAGATAGAGTGTTTGTTGAGGGAAGGAACGTTCTGGTACACGGGGGTAAGCATCACTAATCGTTGGGCTTGGTTGGTGCTGTACAGTGAGCTAATAGTGTACGGTTGGGGGACGCACATGGGAACGCGGTGTAGGGAATAAGCAAGTGGGAACGCCGCGTAGGCCATGCTTCATCTACGGCGGAATAACGTTTCCACGTTGAACGAGACATTTAGGATGTGTGCCATGCATGGGTGGCGTGTATAGCACATCCTAATGCACGTATGTAATATACGTATGTCCTCTATCCGCTCGAGGACACACGTATATTACATACGTGCATTACCGGCAAGATCTTGCCGCCTTTTTTTAGAGCGATTGCCCTACTACTCCAGAGACAAACCCAGAAAACGCCTGCTTCTGTAAATCTGACCTTCAAGCTAAGCCAAGGTCAAACTGGGACTTAGCCTGCTACAACCGGCGGCTGCTACGTACGCCGCGTGAGCGCCCATATCTTGAAAGCGATCAGCGATGTGGACAAAGTGCACGGTCGCACAGGCCTTATCTTCAAAATGATCTGTGATGTGTACAAAGTGCGCCGAGGGCTGGTAGCTTCGTATGCGCTGCGATTTCGACGCTTAGTTCGCGTTGATGCGAGACGCAACATGAAATCGATGCTGCTGCCGCGCCGAGCAGCGCCTGTGTGTTGTCTTGTGGTGCAACTGTAGATGCGGTAGTTGCTGACGGCGCCGAGCAGCGTTTGTGTCCTTTCCCAAAGCAAGCGAAACCGGGCTGTCGCTCGAAAAATCTGGTTTAACCGCGTTCAACCATGGCAAATTTACCTTTAGGTGTAAATTCATATTGCAAATAATATATGGGCCATTTCGCAAAATCGATAACATGTCGTAAAGCTTTTTAGCATTTATCTGGGCAAAAATGTCTGCCGCTAAGAAGTTTTGGCTGTCGCTACAGACTAAAGGATTTAGGTATCACGCATTTTAGAGCAGCAAAATGTGGACGGGCAATAACAGCGCGCTTTGAGCCATGGGGTTGCGCTTTGAAGCAAATACAACCAGAAGGAGCATACTATGAAGCGAAAGAAAGCTTTAGCTTCATTAGCTGCCGGCTTGTTGTGGGTGCTAGAAAAGTTTTCCAAGTATTCTCCGCCTCATGGGTCATCCGTTGCACACGTCGTATCCCGTATATAAGCGTGTCATAACTATCCGTACCACATAAAGCGGTGGGGCTGCTGTCGCGAGATCTTACAAGCCTGCCTGCGCAAAATTTAGAGATATATACCTGCCCACTTGAGTACCTCGTTAATCGGGAGATTATATCCACGCCGAAGGAGGAGGAGGGGAAAAATCGACCTTTTTTCCTGCATCGCTGCCAAGTCAGAAACACCTCTCAATGGCTGCCCGTGCAGTTACTAGGCGTTTCGGTTCTCGACCCGAGGGTACGCGTGCGTGTGTGTATAATTAAGGAACACGTATGTGCTATGTCCCGAAACATTGGCCCCTTTACGCGCTTAATAGTCTTCGCCGCACAACAAGGCTGTATGACGGATAAGCTAACTTAAACAAATCGGTAATTATGCAACACATATTGGACATTTGCCTCATGCGCATTCCTTAGCGTCTGTCCCGATCTGAAGTGAACTGAAGTTAGGCCTACACTGCCTACACAAGGTGCATGACTTGGACTCGCTATCTATAGCGCATACTGGAAATTACGATGTGGCTGTGCTGCATGACGAGTCCCCCCCCATTTTTTTTTTTGTGCTCGTGGGAGCTTAGGTCAGTTTTTACGAAATTTATAGCGGTGCCCATACAATCGGGATATTTGGTGAGAATTCGGGACAAATCGGGAGAGTTGGGAGGTATGGCTCAGATGTAACTTGTCGAGGCCAGAGTACAAAAACAAGATACTGCTTAGTTGCACGCCAAATATTGTTTCTTTCTTTTTATTACCAATGATTTTTCTTTCTTGCGTCCGAGCAGTCTGCTTAGACTAAGCTGCGTAACTTGCTTAGACTAAGCTGCGTAACTCTGCTTGATGTACTGCATTTTTAAGTTCGTAAACAATTACATAGAAGTTTACAGAAGTTAACTTGCTAAGAAACTTCTCTAGCATAAGCAAAACGAGAAAGTGGTAAACCAGAACTGAGTAATGGGGAATGATTAGAGGGCTACAGTTCACTACCACGATTTAGTGGGTAATTTTCTTGGTTCAATACATTTAGCAACTGTAAATAATTTACAAAATACCAGCTTCAAGGTTGTTTTCCAAGGTTGTTTTTATTTCCAAGTACTTAATTCTTGCCTAAAAAAAGTCAATACAAGAATTCAAGAAGGATGTCGTTCACGAAGTGATAACGAGCAACATGAAATACTTGTGCAATACAACGTGAAATCGTACATTAAACAGCAGAATTTCCAACAAACTCTTAAAGCCCCCGCGTACTCTAACAAAAAAAAAAAGAAATGAAAATAAAAAATGTCACAGTTTCGCCCTGAGGGCGAAGCAATGAATGCGATAGCAACACAGCAATGTCATACGAAGTAAGGTCAGCGGCTTTGGTAGCAATATGAATTGCAGTAAACATGAGCTGATTAAGTAAGCAGGTGTGCTGCGGCGTAAGTAGACCGACATGAAGAGAGACTCGATGACCACGATAAGGCACGTGTAAAACGTGGTGTTGATGAGAAGCGCTTCCCGTGGGCAGCGCGTGCGAAGGGACACACCTGTAGCGCTGCACTGCCGATCCGGGCAGCATTGCATGTGTAGCGTGCGTTGGAAAATGTGGCCCGACTATTACTAACTGAATGAACAAGCGTGGTGTGAGCGCGCACAAACAAACATGAATAGATCACACTGAATGACTGCAGACAACGACTGTCAAAACGTTGGCAGCAAGCGCATACGCCGCAGCGGGCGAAGGTATGTGCGGTCTATCGCTTCAACGGAAACTGAGCTGCGAATGCACAGCGCATAAAGGTCAGAGCCGTGTGGAGATAAGAGACGGTGCGGGCGAACGACGAGCGCGGTTTTTGGCAGAGTAGAAGTGCGCCCCCCCCCCCCTCCCCCCGCTCCCTCCGGCGCTGGCTTCCCGCTTCCTTGCTTGCGCGTGGGAGATTGAGTGCGTTCGCTCTCCGTGATAGCGCGCGTCCCCGCACGCTTCCGCTCGGGCATACGGCGCGCGGCGGAGATTTTATCTATACGGAACCTATCTATACGGCGACGGCGACGACGACGGCGACGCCGACGGCAGAAATCCGGTTGAAGTGTCCATATAATTGCTATCGCAATAAAAAAAAAAACCTTCACATTGATGCACTGATATGAATCTAAGAATTGCCGTTGTGGTCTGTAAATTTTAATTCGGCCTCCCTCACCCCTGTAGCCCCTCGTAGTTTTGAGTGTCGCGAGCCCCATAAAGGTAATTTTCACGAAATATCCCCTAATTTTCAACTTGCTTTCTTTTGTTATTTCAGGCCTATATGATCCCGAGAGAGCGAGTGATTGAAGCTATAGGGATCTTCACGAACGCACCGAGTTTTCTTTACGATATCTGGGCGTACATTGCGAGGAACATCGGCCTCCTGGTTCTTCAAACGCATCCCAAGTACCAGGCAAGTGGGATATCACGACATTAATATTGAGTCGTATTCTTTGAAGAAAAGTGTTATCCAGAATAGAATTTCGTTATCCGGCATAACCCGCCGTGGTTGCTTTATGGCTATGGCGTTGAGCTGCTAAGCACGAGGTCGCGGGATCAAAGTCCCGGCCACGGCTGCCGCATTTCGATAGGGTTTAAATGCGAAAACCACCCGTGTGCTTAGATTTAGGTGCACGTTAAAGAACCCAGGTTGTCCAAATTATTCCGGAGTTCTCCACTACGGCGTGCCTCATAATCAAATCAGGGTTTTGGCACGTAAAATCCGACAATTTAATTTTTATCCGGCATAAGATTCGCGCCATGTGACAGTACCTAGTTCAAGCGGAGATCGATTAACCCTTGGATATGAAGCCACGCAATACAGGATTTTGGGAGTGCGGGCTGTGACTGTAGCACCCGGGCAAGCGTTGCGTCCTACAATTTAGTACTGTCTTTTCTGAGATACAGAATCTTGCATTGAAAAGGCAAATTATCATCCATCCGAATGTAGCCAAGAATGTATACGAAGGAAACCCGTAAAGCTTCGCAGTTGAGAAAAAAATTTCGTCCTGCTCTCAGATGCTTTCTGAGAAACCCGTATATAGGTTTCCTTTGTAGCTTCGTGATATATTCGGGTGGGTGACAATTGTCCCTAGCGTGACAACTTCCCCCACCTTGTGGGATTGCGCGGAACTGATTTGCCAGAATCCGACAATGAGTGATGCGCAGTCATCGGATGGCATCTCTGCCTTGTAGATAATGACGGAAATTTCAGGACTAGTGGAATCGCAATATTGCTCCCACTGAAGCCCTACCAGTCCGGGGCCACAACATTTGCTTCCTCATTTCAAGTAGCTTGAATCGTGCCGACCAATGCGAGCAATGCAGAATAAACCACTCATGAAATCAAGGAAACAGCTTCTGATAGAGTAGCTTTGATGTGGCGTCTATGCTCGCAGTACGAAAAATAATCGCTCTGTTGCTAACTAGTTATTCGTGATAATTGCGACATAATGTGTTATGGCTTTCGCGCCTTCTTTAATTGGGACTACGACAGTTTTATCTAAGACACAGATAATGATTTAAGTTCCCCATTAGGCCTAAAGTAATATATATTTATATGTGTTTTTTTTTCAATTCGCACGACATGGTTCACAATTGAAAAAAACGTTTCAGCACTCGGCCATGCCTCTCGTCTGCTATGTGGCACGGTGTTTTATACTCTTTTACAACGATTTCAAGCAGTTCATCACGGTTACTGCGGCAGCTTATTTTGTTCCCTTGCTTCGCCTCGCACAGACATGGCCGCTCGAGAAGATCCAGCGCCGCTTGGACTCGTTCCTGATGCCCAACTTGGAGATAGCGACCAAGTTCATACTGACGCCCGACATCCACGACGCCATTCTGATTCAGGGCGTCGCTATTGACAGCGAGACGCAGGAATACCTGGTCGGACCCATGTACGTGCCTCGCAGCACTCGCAGGCTCAGCTTCCCGGTAAGCCAGTCACCGCTGTCGTATGCACGCACACTGCGCTGTTCACTGCAACCAGCCTGACGTGTTCTTGTATGGAGACTGAAGTGTATACAGTTCTGGTGCCATACCACGGTGGATGCACTTATAGTCTTACCGAAATTGAAATCATGCTACCGGTTGGATACTTTATTGCTGCTGTGAAAAAAAATTATTAGAAAGATTAGAATGATGATTAGAAGTGTGCGCTGAACCAGAATAATCATGAAAGAAATACATGTACAGTGCAGTTGATGGTGGTTCAGAGCAGACCGTCAGCTGCACTTCGCTCCTCGAACATGCATGAGGAGTGTTGAGTGAGCTTCTGAACTGTACTTTGCAATGTGGTGAACGTGGTTTGAATCATGGATCCGGGACCTCAAATACGTAACGCTCTCACATTTCTGTCGCAGAAAATGTAAATCTGCAGCATCTCTTATAACTACCATTGTTACTTTTGGACGTTAGGTATGATCACTCACGAGTAGCTGCATTTACACTGATGCAACAATGGAGCATTGCATCACATTTCTTGCTCTTCCCATCCGTGCAAGCTGCTGCAATGTCTTGCAAAGCCGAATTGCATTAATGCATCAGGCGAGGGTAAATATATATACGCGAGTTTACTCAAGCGGTGCTTTTCAACACTCTTGCATCGATCATGTGTTTCGGGTACGTGTGGACTCATCCGCAGTTGCGCTCTTGCCAATGGCGTTCGACCATTTTTGCAGTACCGTGGTGTACAAATTCACGCCCCAGCGATGACTCTCTCTGCATGCATGGTAACAAACTAATTTCTAAGGTCGTGTTTTATGCTAAGTGCAAGCGCCGGAAGCGATGGCGGAGCCAGAAACACTTCGTATATAGACGCCATGTTTTGGACACCACTTATTTTCTACGCACGAATGCTATATACGCCTAAAAAACTGTGGATCGCTTTGCAGGGAATCTTTCACCACCGGGTGAGGCCCGTGGTGATAGTGATGGCTGACAAGCGCTATCGCTTGCCTCCCGAGATTGACTGGCTGCAGCCCACCGAAGGCGGCGACAAAAACTACGACGAATACATGAAGCAGGAGTTTGGACAGGAGCAGATGTATATCCAGGAGGACTACTGACCTGCTCCGGATGGCTCGCCCATTAGAAGCCGGTGTCACTGCGGCTTCGTGAAAAATAACGCTTAAAGAAAATTTGTTCCGCGGTAATTCGCGAAATGAAACGTCGGCGGTTACCCCTGTTACCCCCAGGGGGTGTATTTTTGTGTTACGATCTTCCCGAGCCAAATGAACGCGAGTCAGTGAACTCGGGCTTGAAATTTAATTCTGTTTTCAGCGTTATTTCCGAGGATCGCTGTATTTCGCATACCAATTTATTGTATTCGACGATCTCTTAAATATACCTATTAGCGAGAGAGCACGAATGTACGTTTATAAAACACGCCGTGAGCTAATACCGCTGAATGCAGTAAGTCGTCAAATGCATTTAGCAATGTATAGAAATTAAGCCGAAGTGTACCTGAAACGTCTGTTTTGCGCGTATGAAGTGAAGTTTTCTAGATGATCCCTGACAGATTTGGCTGATCGCCACTGTTAACTACTGCTGTCTTGCTGAATAACCAACTCACAGGAGCATCTCACAGGACACCACTCACGTCGGCTCATTTGTAGCCCCATCTGTACAACTGTAAATATCCAGGTGGCCGGCTTACTTCTTTACGGAATTGCGCAGTGAAAGAACCAAGGCAACGTAAATGTTCTCAGTGCAACAAATGCATGACTTCAAGCGCGTAATTCGTTTAATAAAGGTTTTTTTTTTTTTTTGCCGTGATTTGTTGCGTCTGCTCAGCCGACTTCTTGCCGAGTAAACTGGGCTGATCCCGGGGATGACTGTGGATGAAAAGTGGACTGATCCTGCGAAGACTAGCGTAATCTTCGGTCGCGTGCATCACGTGTGTCGCGCGGTAGGGGCAGTAGGAGTTTCCGTGTCTTGCCGATTTGCCGGGCTGGAACGTTATCGCATAAGATGCGCTGCAGAAGATGAAAACGCTTTGCAGATGACGAATAGCTTTGTAGCACGCATTTAAGCTATCGACACAGCTTCGCTTCTAAGCGCTTAGCACCGGGCTATTCTGCAGCGGGTGAATACGTAAATTGTCCAACAGAATAAAAAGTGCTGCAATATAAAGCAACGGCGTGAACCATATTTGCGCGTGACGCTTGGAGCTGTTTGGATGCATTACAATTTCTTGAAACTTGCTGACTGCATCCTTTGGCTTCCTTGGAATACAATGCGACCCATATTTTTTATGAAAAACTAACTAGGCCCGAGCAGATGGCATCAAAATCTGTGACGTCACGGCGGGCTGGTGAAGGAACATCAACGCGGCGTCGCCTCTCGTTATTGTGTCTTTTCTGGCTTTTCTTTTCTTAGGGGCTACAGTGACGTTTTTTGGTATTGTGTAAGGTTGATGTACTCCTATAGTATTACAGCTCAAGTAACGTTTACCTTAAGTGACCCTTTAATATTATTTTGGCAAGAAGAGGAGACTTACAGTGAACTCTTTAAATGGAACCTGAAGCGGCCAGGAAGGTTGGTTCCGTTTACCAGGAACTCCATTTACTGAGATACATTGCAGAGAGCATCGCATGAATACAAAACCAATCATGGGGATGGTTTTCCGTTCAAGCGGCAGTTCGGCTAAAGCGATTTCCGTTTATCGATATTCCATCGATTACCGGGGGAAATGAAAACACTTTTTTTCTTACGGCGCAGAAACCCCTGCACCAGAGCGTCAGTGTGACGTCATTGATTTCAATGTATTTTCTCGTTATGTTGACGTTTTCTTGCTGCGTATAAGCTCTCGGAACCTGTAGGGCAGACTTCATAGTTACTCTAGAATAAGGCAGCTGCTCATGTACAACTTGACCCGAGAGGCTAATAAATTCCAGTTTGTTAAAATGTCTCCGAATCTGTCGCACTGAAGCTTTTTTCAGTGGTGACTACGTCATGATTGCGAAAGCCAGTTAAATTGTGCCAGCTAATCTTGTGAGCGATTTCGAATTGTGCCCACGCTGTCTGAGGACATGGAAGCTCCTGCTTTGAAAACCAGAAAATACATTTGAAGCGACAGCGCAAGACATTCCGGCAGAACCTATCTCACGGTGACTGTCGATCGACGTTTACGCGACTAGCATGCAAGCTATGTATAGCGACACATCGTATTGCTGACAACTTTATTTACAATATGTCATTCTGAAATGTCTATTTAGTTCGGCTATGCGCAACATAGGTACACTGTCTCGATACGGGTCCGACCCACTTTGCTGTGGCACTCGCTCGCCATGGGGTTGGCCGCAACCATGACGTCATGGAATGACGTCGATGTTGTGACGACGACGGCACGATGACGGTAGCATGACGGAGCTCCATGGAATGGTGACGATGGAACGACCCCTAAAACGGCATCACGAGCACGCACAGACACAATGGTGCATGCTACAATCGACAACTCTGGTCACTTGGCGTGTATACGGCTAGAGACGTAGGTCGCTACAACGTGAAGGTATATTCGAAGCGCTTCGTGAATGGCTACAAATTTTAGGGCCACGCCTAATTCTCTTGTCTGTCCCGCTAAGTCACGAAAACCGCAAGAACGCCCCATTTCGAAATGAGATGTACGCGCAGCTTATGCACGAATAGGCCCAACAAAAGAAAGTAAATTATTTCAGATTTTACGCCTTATCGTCATTAGCCCACTGTTATAGGCCAATAATTTTCGGGACGCACCCACTTCACCTGTCTGGCACAAAACCGAATATATATATATATATATATATATATATATATATATGCCAAACAACATAAACATATGCCTGTAAACGAGGAGAGCCTTTGAGTGGGTTGTACAGAAAGCATATATATATATATATATATATAAATATGGGGCTACCCAGTTCCGAAAGGAATCGATGTTGTCTGGCCACCGATCGCTGTGGTGCTTGGCTGCTCGGAGCCATTTGCCGGATTGCTTTGCGGATGATTAAAATGAAGATCGCAACGGAATATCAAGCGACATTTATGCATTCCGAGTGAAGCACCACGCACTTATTTAGCCTACACCCGCGCGCATGAAAAACTACATAAAAGGGCGTTTGAACACCTTTTTCTGTCCTTGTGTTTTCCGCTTAATTGCTGCACATACAATTCTCCTCGGTCGAAAGCACACCTCGTACAAGTCGCCGCGTAGAGATGATCAGCTGTTTAAATAGTGGCTGCTATCTTGTGTGCGCTGAACGACATAAAAACGATGTGGAATCGACGCAAACGTCGCTACGGCTTCAGAAATCAGAGGCCGAATTCACTAACCTTTTCGGTCGTAAGTTTTCTTTACTGACCGCCTTCACTAATAATATATCAAGGACCAAGATTAGCGGGAATGAGCTTTTACGAAGAATTCTAGCGTAAGAACTGTTTGTGATTACGGGCACAGAGTACTTGCGTTCATTTCGAAATTTATTCAGAACCTTTTCTGCATCGAAAGGATATAAAATATCTACAGAAGCACGCAGGTGTTCATTAATTAAGCGCCTTTCTCGAAAATTAAATTGCTATTTATGGCTTAATATATAATTATCTAAATAAGAGAATAATTTTTATTCCACTGACTCACTCAAATACAACGGGTGTGCAAAAAATTCGAAGATATCTAGCTTAAAAGTGTAATAAGATTTTGATCAAAGTGCACGAACTTGTTTCGGACGATTAAAAATAGGTTCTCGTATAGCAATCAATGATGTGGAGTTTTTTAATACTGATTTTCCGACTGGAACCACGGCCGATCACGCGCACTGCACCGAAATACTCATTAACGAAGTGCTTCTCGAAGTAATCCCTAGCTCAGCAGGTGAGGATGATTGCTGATGTTTCGCTTCTTGGCAGTATAATGTAGTCGAGCCTTTTCGGCGGCGCGACAACGTCGCTTTGCCAACTTTTCTTCAGTGAGGATCCATTTTGCCGGCCTTCTTAGGAGACTTCCGCTGCACGCCACCGCAACCGTAAAAAATCCACCTCAAGCTAAGGGAAGCGGACCAATCACAGACGCCGGCGCAGCCCTTCTCCCCCGGTGATACATTTTCGCTCCTATGATTATCTTCAGTGAGGATCCATTTTAGCGGCGTTATTAGCGTCCTGCTACACGCCACCGCGACCTTCAAAAAGCCACCTCAAGCTAAGCAAGGGGAAGTGGACCAATCGTAGACGCCGGCGCAGCCCTCTTTACCAGGGGATCCATTTTCGCTCCTATAATTATTGTCAGTGAGGAACCATTTTAGCGGCGTTATTAGCGTCCTGCTGCACGCCGCCGCGACCTTCAAAAAGCCACTTCAAGCTAAACAAGGGGAAGTGGACCAATTGTAGACGCCGGCGCAGCCCTCCTCCCCAGGGGAACCATTTTCGCTCATAATTCAGCGAGGATTCATTTTTGCGGCGTTACTATAGCGTCCTGCTACACACCGCCGCGACCTTCAAAAAGCCACCTCAAGCTAAGCAAGGGGAAGTGGACCAATCGTAGACGCCGGCGCAGCCCTCTTTACCAGGGAATCCATTTTCGCTCCTATAATTATTGTCAGTGAGGAACCATTTTAGCGGCGTTATTAGCGTCTTGCTGCACACCGCCGCGACCTTCAAAACGCCACTTCAAGCTAAGCAAGGGGAAGTGGACCAATTGTAGACGCCGGCGCAGCCCTCCTCCCCAGGGGAACCATTTTCGCTCATAATTCAGCGAGGATCTATTTTGGCGGCGTTATTAGCATCCTGATGCACGCCGCCGCGACCTTCAAAAAGCCACCTCAAGCTAAGCAAGGGGAAGTGGACCAATCGTAGACGCCGGCGCAGCCCTCTTTACCAGGGGATCCATTTTCACTCCTATAATTATTGTCAGTAAGGATCCATTTTAGCGGCGTTATTAGCGTCCTGCTGCACGCCATCGCGACCTTCAAAAAGCCACTTCAAACTAAGCAAGGGGAAGTGGACTGATTGTGGACCCCGGTGCAGCCATCCTCCCCAGGGGAACCATTTTCGCTCATAATTCAGCGAGGATCCATTTTTGCGGCGTTACTAGCGTCCTGCTACACGCCGCCGCGACATTCAAAAAGCCACCTCAAGCTAAGCAAGGGGAAGTGGACCAATCATAGACGCCGGCGCAGCCCTCTTTACCAGGGGATCCATTTTCGCTCCTATAATTATTGTCAGTGAGGATCCATTTTAGCGGCGTTATTAGCGTCCTGCTGCACGCCGCCGCGACCTTCAAAAAGCCACTTCAAGCTAAGCAAGGGGAAGTGGACCGATTGTGGACCCCGGCGCAGCCTTCCTCACCAGGGGAACCATTTTCGCTCATAATTCAGCGAGGATATATTTTTGCGGCGTTACTGGCGTCCTGCTACACGCCACCGCGACCTTCAAAAAGCCACCTCAAGCTAAGCAAGGGGAAGTGGACCAATCGTAGACGCCGGCGCAGCCCTCTTTACCAGGGGATCCATTTTCGCTCCTATAATTATTGTCAGTGAGGATTCATTTTAGCGGCGTTATTAGCGTCCTGCTGCACGCCGCCGCGACCTTCAAAAAGCCACTTCAAGCTAAGCAAGGGGAAGTGGACCAATTGTAGACGCCGGCGCAGCCCTCCTCCCCAGGGGAACCATTTTCGCTCATAATTCAGCGAGGATCCATTTTTGCGGCGTTACTAGCGTCCTGCTACACGCCACCGCGACCTTCAAAAAGCCACCTCAAGCTAAGCAAGGGGAAGTGGACCAATTGTAGACGCCGGCGCAGCCCTCCTCCCCAGGGGAACCATTTTCGCTCATAATTCAGCGAGGATCCATTTTTGCGGCGTTACTAGCGTCCTGCTACACGCCACCGCGACCTTCAAAAAGCCATCTCAAGCTAAGCAAGGGGAAGTGGACAAATCGCAGACGCCGGCGCAGCCCTTCTCCCCCGGTGATCCATTTTCGCTCCTATAATTATCTTCAGTGAGGATCCATTTTAGCGGCGTTATTAGCGTCCTGCTGCACGCCGCCGCGACCTTCAAAAAGCCACTTCAAGCTAAGCAAGGGGAAGGGAACCAATCATAGACCCCGGCGCAGACTTTATTCGCAGGGTATCCATTTTCACTCCTACCATTCGGCTCCTCTAATACTCTCTCCCCTTGCGCGCGCTCTTTTCGCATCTCCTCAGCTGTTGAGATAAGCAGAAAAGGTGTTAAGGCAGGCAATGTTATACGGACCACCTGTAAACAAGGAGAGCCTTTGAGTGGGTTGTTCAGAAAGCGTCTCGAGTCCCTGCCTATGCTTGCGCGGGCGGTGACATAAATTTGACGTAAGGAGATCGGAAGAAAATCACAATTGAATAGCTTTACGTTATAGCGGCCATAAACACGGGAAAATGCGGGAAGTATCCTAAGAATACTAATCACGTTAAGAATCTGTTCGCTCAGCACACGTTTCAAATGAAAATTTCAACTTGAAACCGCTTCCTCCAAGTCCTTGGCACTGATAGCAACCACAATTCTGGCGCGGCTTGTGGGACGTCCAAGAAGTATGGGCCCACTGTTGTGCCGTCTTCCAAAACATTCCGAAACCATGTGATTGCACCATTGAAATGTGGATGCGTTCGTCTTCTTGTATTTGAATGAAACGGGCAAATCATTGCTCATTTTCATCGCTAATACATGCCTCCATTATTATCCGAGTATCCATTAGTACCCGAGGCCCTGATGTGGCGATATGACGAGGTGGTGCGAATCTCGTCATTCGGATTGTTGCCTTTCGTTCTCATCTCCTCCATCACACTGCACTGACGGAAATCAATTTTTGTTATTCGTTGAAGAACAATTAAATCTAGCTAGCTAACGGCTTTGAGAAACAAATGACCTGAATACGCAAAAGGTTTCAAAGTCCGTGCCAATTTATTAGTATTTGATCTTCGTCCTTTTGCAGCCACGCGCTTCACGGGATGTGAGTGTCCACCTGGTGGACTGTCCATTTCGGCCGCTGCTGATTGGCGGGAGTCGTACGAGCGAGATGTCGTACGCTGGTCTCCTTCTCATTGGTGCCGCAACACAGTCAATCAGCACATCAGCAGGAGGCGAAGGGGGACAGCCCACTAGGTGGACACTAACAGACCACAACCCATCCTAAAGCTGAGCGTTCGCTCACGGCGTTCTCTCCGTACTGGGGCAGGAGGTGGAGTCGGTGCTCGTCCAGCCGACAGGGCGACCCTTGTTTTGTTGTTTGAGCCACTCGTAGAGGGGCTGAAAGTACTCGAGCATAGGACCGGCATCCATCTCGCTCGTACGGCCCTTGGTCAGCATGGACAGCGCCTCGGGCCACGGCCGCGACTTGCCCAGGGACAGCACGTCACTGAATAAACGGATGGGTTGATTGGGGGGAGGGGGTGATGGAGGAGGTTGTGCGGGTAAGTGAAGATGCGACAGTGCAGAGCGTTTCCAGCGCAGGAAAGGAATTAATACGTAAAACGCAAGCTCAGTGATGTACAGGGTCGACCACATCTACGGTGAACACCAGTGGCGTAGCCAGAAATTTTTTTCGGGGGGGGGGGGGGCTCAAGTTGCAACGCGGCCTCCTCCTTATAAACGTTGTCGAGGCATCAAATACATGAATAATAACTGCATTGCCATTGCCAATGCCATTCTATATTAGGTGCTGAAAACGAATTATTTAACGCTACGCACAGTCAATACAAGTAAATTATGTGTTTGTTTCATAAAAGAATAGCTTCGTATGTCCCAAAAATGGTGGCAGTAATAGCTGATATTAATGCTTCCGCGTTTTTTTTTTTTTGTCTATCTAATAAGTAAAGGAAATATCACGCGAACTTTAGAACTATATCAGTTCGAAACCAGTAAAGCAGTGCATGCAGCTGGTATGAAAAACGTAAAGGCCATAAAATGAACAAGTTGACAAATATTTTGATGAATTTTTGTCATTTAACAACCTTGTTTACATTTTGGTACATATGCAACGGCCAGGGAAAAACCACAATGACGCTGTCCTTCGTTGCAATGGATTGCGTATGTCCCAAAAATTGTGGCAGTAATAGCTGATATCAATATAAAGGTCGTATATTGTAAGTGCACCGAAATTATAGTTGCAACAACGAGTACATTAAAAAAGCAGAAGTTCCGCAAAATATACATTCGAAATGCGAAGATAGAATGGAATATACAAATGCCAAGATAAACGGCAAGAAAGTGTCGCGTGAAACCAAGTTCACTGCTTGTATACACAAAACCTCGCAACAAGATATTTAAATATACGTATAAGTCTGCAATAAATCTACGTATCTAAGGAAACGTCATTGTATATAATGCGTCAAACAAGACAAATAAACATGTTGCGCATTCACAGATAGTAAACTTCACGCATACGAGTATAAAGAAAGACGATCCAGACAAGAACAAAACTGTGATCTCAGAAATTGTGATATGCATTTGAGCCATGCTGCGATCGCGACAGCACCATGTGGCTATAATAAGAGAAAAAGAATGCAGAAATCAATACGAAAATGCGTATTTTAACTGCCTGCACAGCGGCAACAATTATTCTGCACCCAAAGTCAAAGAAGGCTATTGCTTCGTTTCAAAAAAGAAGTAAATACATGTAGCTAAAAAGGAAAGAAAAGGACAAACGAAAGTCACAGATGATGCGGCAAGTTGATTTACCTAACATCCGAGTGCGTTTTTGGGAAACGCCGCGTGTGCCGGGCTTTCAATGAGCAAGGTTTGTCAAAATTGGTTATTGATGTCCCCGTAATTTTTGTATTCCCAGGATAATTTTGATCATCATGCTAACTGTTACAATAAACGGTGAAAATTTCTGTGGTTTTAAAAGCTAATGAACAGTCATACGTTTTCATAATCACGAGCTAATATAGGAACGTGAAGGAACAGATATTTTTACAGGCATTGATTTTTGCTGCTTCGCTATCTAAACGATAAACTTCACTCGGCGGGGAGGTTTAGCGAAGCGTTCAGTAACTGCGGACACGTTGATGGCGACATCTCTGTGGGCGTATAGAAGCGCCAGCATAACCATGCGTTCCTCTTTGTAAAGCGCAAGTGGTTTTTTTAGTAATCTCACGTTTGAAAATCTCTCTGCGCTGGCAGTGGCACTGGAAGGGCGACTAGAATATGCAGCAGTTTGTACTAGAGCACTGCACGGGCCGATTTTTTCAGCCCGGGCCCGGCCCGGGCCCGTTTTTACGTTGGGCTGCCCGCCCGAGCCCGAACAAAACTTTTATGGCGAGACCCGGGCCCGGCCCGGAAATAATCTACGTTACCCGCCCGGCCCGCCACCCCTTTACCTTAGGCCAGAGGCCCGGCCCGAGCCCGGCTCGAAACCGGCCCGAACCCGGCCCGAGACCGAAAAATACATGTTTTTCAGAGTTGACACGCCCGAGAATAACTCGCTGCACGTTACATGCACACCACCAGAAAGCCCGAGCCCGGCCCGGTCCCGGGTCAAAAAGCACACGCCGTGCCCGAGCCCGTGAAAAAACTGCTCTAGCCGGCCCGGGCTTTCGGGTAAGCCCGAGCCCGTGCAGTGCTCTAGTTTGTACACATGTACATATAACCTGCAGTCTCCATGAGAGGGGGCATCTATTCCTGTGCTAAAACCTAAAAACACTTCGATATCGTTTCCTCAGCATCACACTCGACAAGGTAAACAGCCGTCCTCTTACGGAAGCCACAATTCTTGGTCCCTGGTCCCAGCCGACGTCGGAACGAACTGCTTTAAAAGCACTATTACGCTTTTTAAAAGAAACAGGACTTAGTGAAAAACTATAGAATTGTGCGGACAGATGTGTTTTTTTTTCTTTTCTTCTTTTTAATCTTGTTTTCCAATCTTTTCTGCCCTTACCCCATCCCCCTGTGCAGAGTAGCCAATCGGACACTTAACCTGGTTAACCTCTCTGTCTTTCACCTCTTATTATTTCGATAGCAATTATATGGACACTCAAAAGCAGATTTCTGCCGTCGGCGTCGCCGTCGCCGTGAGGTTCCGTATGACGTCAATGGAGATTAAATCGTCGCCGCGCGCCGAACGCTGTATGTGCGAGTGAAAGGGCGCGAGGGGGGCGCGCTTTCACGGGGAGTGAACGCACGGCGGAGAACAAACGCGAGTTCTGCGCCGTGCTCCCTTAAGGGCTGCAGAAGTAGGCGTCTCTTTCCAATGACCATATATGTAGAGCAAACGCGCCTTCTTCCGACGCGCGAGAGGCCGTGGAGGAGGGGGGGGGGAGGGGGAGGGAAGGGAGGCGACGTTTAGCTGCGGCACCAAGTGCTTATTTATATCAGAGGCTCCGGCAACAGTCAACAACGCCACACGCATTTTGAGCGAACGCGGGCAAAACGCCGACGGCGTCGACAACAGTTCTGCGTGTTGCCGGTGCTCCTGCATGTCCAAGTTTATACAGCTGATAAAGCTACTATCATTACTCCGTATAGCTCTCTACAAATTTGCTATCGCAATTGATGCTTCGCCTTTCAGGTGAAACTGCGACAACTTTTTTTCCTTCCTTCCTTCCTTCCTTCCTTCCTTCCTTCCTTCCTTCCTTCCTTCCTTCCTTCCTTCCTTCCTTCCTTCCTTCGATATCGTTGCCATCCTTGTTTACGTACGTACCTTGCACAAACAGTAAGCTGTTCGATTCCAGCAATATCCGTCGTTTCGTCAGCAAGTAAGGAGAAGCAGCCTGCAGCGTTCACTTTTGCATCTAGGCTTTCTTTGATAATTTCACCACAAATTTCTATAATTTGGTTTTGTTCGTCTGGTTTAAATACGAGGCATTACTGGGGCAACTTTCCAAATGGTTCTTCAGATGTGTATCTCCACAATCAGCTCACATGCGAAGAAGCGCTCTGGAAATAGCTGTATTTTCAGCGGGGGCTTTGCTTAAATCCATAGGACCAGTGTCCCTATCGCCACGGAGAGCAAGACCTTGCCGCCCGCAAAAAAGAACTGTCTCAAATTAAATAGGCCGTTGAGTTCCTTCTGTTTTCTCTTATTTTACTTTGCCTGCCCTGGTCCAGCTTATCGATCACATGTGGGCGCGCTTCCTGAAAATGTTTGGAGAAAATTATCAGATGCCAGCTGACAGTCACGGTGATATTTAATATTTTCGTGTGTGTGGAAGATTGCGAGCGCGTGCTTCCATTTCTGGTACGGCTTGGACACGCGCGTTCAAGTGCGTGCATGTTGGCCCAATTTTATAAAAACATTAAACCCAGAAAGTTCCAGAATTAAAAATCAGAAGCACGCCTTTGGAAATGTCAGTGTACTTTTCGCGTCAAAAGTGTATGAGAACTTTATACCCATCAAGTTTCGGAATTGAAATCCATGCGCTCCGTAGATTCCGGTGCCGCTGCGAGATGCCGCGACGCGCCCGCTCGCTATCGAAAATTCCTTGAAAATTTGTGTTCGGCTGGGGCTCCTTACGTTATGTGACTCCAGGTGCCTGGGCGTTTCCACGAAATCCAGCCCGAGATCGCAATTTTCGCGCCGAAATGTCTTTTCGAGTGTCAAAAAGACATTGTAGACAAAATCCACAATGATTCCCGGCGCCGGTGGTTGTTTTGGCCGGCGGTGCATGACAGCACGAAAAAATTTCAGGGGGGGGCTGAAGCCCCATCAGCCCCCCCCCCCCCCCCCCCCTGGCTACGCGCCTGGTGAACACCTCATTAGTATTCAAGCCGGTAAAACTACAGCGTTTATTCTACTTCCCGAGTGAAATGTTAGTTATACGATGTGTAATCATGGTGTCGATAAACATAATAATAATTTTTGTAATTATGTACTGAACATCAGCTTCTAGGATGTTTTGAATACTAATAAGATGTTCACCACAGATGTGGACAACCATGTACGTATGTGCGCTCACAGTAACTATTTACTTAACACTTACTTTAGTTTAACAGATTTACTCAGCCTAACCTAAAACAATGAGCCACTTATCAGACTCATTTAATATCCGATAAATTAAGCATAAAAATAACTTTGAGACATAGGAGAAAGAAAAAAATTAGTACATTGTACCTATGCAGAACAGAGAAAGAGAAGAAAAAGTTAAACAAACATCGGCATCGTTGACGTTGTTCTTATCAACCGTCTATACAATTATGTTGAAAGCATGTATATCGCAGAACCATATCATATATGCTATCTGTTTTCTTTTTTTTTTTTTGGGGGGGGGGGGGGACACAGCAATGAGTAAAACACCCGCCGAGGCGGCTTAGTAGCGATGGTGTTGCGCTGCTATAAGCACGAGGTCGCGGGATCAAATCCTGGACGCAGCGGCCGCATTTCTATGCAAAAGCGAAATGCAAAAAGGCCCGTGTGCCGTGCATTCGGTGCGCGTTAAGGATCCCCAGTTGGTCAAAATTTCCGGAGTCCTCCCCTACGGTGTACCTCATAATCATATCGTGGTTTTCGCACGTAAAACCGCAGAACTTTTTTTTTTTTTTTAAAGAGAGGGTTAGACGCCTCACCGAAATATACAACACTCATCAAAGCTGCAGTGATCGGTAAAATCGGGTCGTAATACGAGATCGAGGTGTTACACTGCTTTGAAACAAAGAAATAAATGAAGAAAGAAAGGAATATAAATAACCTGAACAATTTCCCGGCTTCCTTCGAGCGATAAAAGTCGCAAGTGTGCAGTGGTCCGACGTGCCCGGCTTCCTCACAAAGGGCTTTGTAAAACTGGAACTGCATCACAGCGGCCGTGAAGTACCTGAAAAAAAAGGGGGGGAACCGCGTAAGAAGGGTTAGAGCACTTGTTGATCTCATTGGCGCACGACATTCATTGTGTACCTGATGTAGGGCACGCTCCCAGAAATGTGGAACTTCGATGGAGCGTCGAAGTCTTCCGGTGTTCTTGCTACTCCGGGACAGATGCCTTGGTACTCCAGTCTGGTGGAATCAAACAACATGGATCACGTGAAGACTGCTCTTCTACCGAAAACATAAACAAACAGGCGGCGTTTGGGACAGCATGAACGCTGTCCGCACACACACACACATGCACACGCACGCACGCACACAGGCACGCACGCAAACGCAGACACACACAGAGGTCATCGTTCTAATCATGAGCGCTGTGATGCGACAGCGTTGTGGCGTCCTATCATTCGATCATTCCTTCGACAACCACACGAAGTTCCCCTTCTTTCCCATTCTCATTAGTGAACAATTAAGGAAAACGAAACAACGTAATTTTTGTCTTCGTTCTTTTCTTACGCCTCCTATACCGCGAAATTAACGAAAATATAGCTTTGACAATATTGCTCATCAGTGTCAACTGATTTAGTGTTTACCTTTAGTGTTTCTAATATTCGGCGCGAGTACCAATCGCGGCGTCATTTTATTCAATTATATGTACAATCCAGGCGAATTTTCATCATCACGGCCATTGGCCACCATCGTCGCCGCCGACGGCGTCTCTCGTGAGGTTCTTCATAAAGTCCAAGTGCGATAAGATCGCGCCCAGTGTGCCATTAACTGTGAGTGCGAGAAAGCGTGCGAGGGTGAGCAGAGAAGGATAGTGGCTTGATGCGGTTCGTCGTTTCGTGTGCCCAGTGTTCGAGGTCACGTGATCAAGCGCGCGCTAGGGTGGAGAGTAGCGCATGTGAGCGAGCGTCTCCTCCTCTAACCCGGCCGTGGCTGCGCATAGCTGTCCGCGTGGCTGAGTGCGTACTCGGGCCACACGCATTATCTTGGAGCTAATCTGCGGCGGGTGAAAAGTTGCAGCGAACTTAGATGGGTGGTCCCTTCATCTGCTCTGTCATCTCGCGCACCTATCGTTGTAGGTATCGTAACTCAAGCGTCGCACACGCGTTGAAGCGAGAAGCCCGAAGCGTTCGCTCCCCGAGGCTGCATGGTGCTCTGCATCACGCCATCGTAGAGACGAGTCTTCGCGGTCATTGAGTGAAATCAGTTCATGTTTGTCGGTGCGCGCGTGACACCGTGCTGGCTAGTTTAATTATTAAACAAACGTTCACGGCAATTTATAGAGCCGATAAAACTACGAACCTTACTTCGTGTGGTTGTCCGGTACTTTGCTATAGCTTTCGACGCTTCGCCTTTCAGGCGGAACAACCACTTTCTCCTTTTCTTTCTTTCATTTTCTTTTTTATTAACCGAGGAGCTAGATAGGTTGGCTGTTGCGTCATGTTTTAAATCGCACAGTTTAGAAATGACCAGAAAGCGTCTGTGTACACTGCACTCACAGGTGGTCCCACCAGCCCTTGTTGTACTCTTCGGGCTTGTACATTCCCTTGAACACTTTCCACCGCCAGAGGTCGTAAATGTACAAGGACGGCAGGGCGGCTACTTTATCCAGTGCGACCATGTACAGCTGGTTGATGTGTCTCTCTGCGGTCAAATGCAAATTGTCTCATTTAAAGGTCAACATGGTTGCAAATCAGAAATAAGAACCTCCCCCGTAAGCGTCTCAAACGCTTCTGCAATGACAGGAGTTAAAATACGAAAAGTCTAGCGCACTTAAAGAGAGAAAGAAAGAAACGAACAAAGAAACGCATGTTGTGATACGATGGCATGAATCTTTGACAATACTCAGACTTGGTATAGCACGTGTTATATGACATCGTTATTATATACTCATCATCATCATCATCACCTTGTTTATTTCACCACGAGATACACTCCTTTGTATATAACTGCTATAATGCTTCCTTACTGACTTTATGGTCAACCTAGCTGGTCACTAACTTCCTAACTGAATTTATGAATTAGATCCCTCCCCCCACTGCAGTGGGTCACTGGCTGTGGCGTTCTACTGCTGAACACAAGGTCGTTGGTTCGATTCCAGATCGCGTCAGCCGCGCATGAAAGGGGATGTAAGGCAAAAAAAAAAAAAAAAAAGAGCGGTCTCCTACGTAGTAATAATCCCAGATAGTCAAAACTAACCCATTGCCCTTCAGTACGCCGTCTCTCGTAGTTGTTGTGCTGCTTTCAATAATAAATCAATTATTGGCTCCGCCATACTTTACGTTCTCGGTGGTCTGTGTGCATTCGTGTCTGCAAATGCAAGTATCATGACTACTTTTGTAGCGATAACTCGCGATTGTACCCCATCCAGTCGTCGAGATATCTGCCACATTGCTACTACTACTACTACTACTTCTACTACTACTGCTACTACTACTGCTAATTATAGTAATAATAATATTAAAATTATATGAATTCCACGCGCTGTGGGAATCGACGTAAGCGAAGCTTTCGGTGCTGTTTGCGTTGATTAGCGATGATTGACGGAGATGTTGACGGCGAATGTTTCGGACCTTAAGCGTTCGTTGCAGTACGAGAGGGCTGGTGTGATGCTAAACGTTACCTGGCGTGCACCAATTGTGTTTGTCTACATAGTACACAGAACACACAGACTTGTTTGCTCGAGTCGTTATTGTGCGCCATTGTTCATATCCTGCGAGAAGGTTAACACTGTCATTGCCTCACACGGTGCATCGCATCGTGAAGCGTTAAACTTTATTTAAATGATGGGGCTTTATGTGTTCTCATGCTTTTGCGGGGAGCTCTCGCGGATAATTACAGCAGTCGAGAGTCGAGAGGGCATTGTGGCGATACAAGTTTTTCACGTCGCCTTTCCTCTCTGCCACACTCCCACCATATATATATATATATATATATATATATATATATATATATATATATATATAGGAAAATCAGAAGCACAACTTCGCGGTTATCTTAGGTTTATTATTTTCCCAACAGTTTCGGTCGGTGGACCGACCTTTTTCAAGGGATATATATATATATATACTGTGACGCACCTCCTCCCTCTCCCTCCACCCGCAACCTGACGCGGCGTGCCAGACAACAGCAGCAGTGGAAAAGGAGAAGGAAGATACAAGGAAAGCTTCGCTTTATTAATCGCGTTTTTTATTTTTATTTTTTTTTTTACAGAAGAAAGGAAGTCGTCAAAAGACAACTGTATATGAAGCTAGATATTGCATACAATCAGCCGTCTCAACGTGAAGTACGAAATTACCATATGCCTAAGAAATACTTATAATATCAGTCTGTGCGTATACATGAGAACTGGTTTGTGGCACCCAACAGAGAACTCATCGTAGCGATCAAAGGCGGAAACAGAGCGATACCTTTCCAACGGCATAATGACGTTTGCTGATCGTTACGTGTATACTTACGCGAGGCAAGAGCCCTGCCTTCTCGCTGCCGCTGAGCTGCATGATATAGTGAAGCACTTGCGTGACATTTCCATGACGGTTAATATATTCTGCATAGTTAAATAATATGCATTTTTTCCCGGTTGCGGTGATTGTAGCTAGACTATAGTTAGAACACTTACCGTTATCATCCGGGTCCTCCTCCAGTAGACCGATGGCGTGCAGATGCTTCGGGGTGGTGAAGGAGAGGGCTATCGTGTCTCCAACCGCCTCGTGAAAACCTGCAGATGTATTTTGTACGACAAATGAAATACCTAATATTTAACACACTATTACGACAGTATTGGCTCTTGAACATTGAGGTAACCCAATGGAAACCCACTATTTTTTCTCCGGTAAATGCGTTTTCACAAGCACTTCACAACGTGTAGTTTGTAATGCTTGTGCACCAAGTACCTCTGCGCAGCCGCAGTCTCCGGCGGCGGCGGCGGCGCGCGCCCGGCCTGAAAGTTTCAACGTGGACTTTCTAGGGACTCCACCGTCAACTTGCTTTCGCAAGCAAAAAAAAAAAAAATAAAGAAAAAAGCAAGCGCTTTAGGAGAGGAGACGACGGAGGAAAGAGTAGATGGCGGTACTTTTACTATATAGGGACTTCAGTATCGAAGATTCCTTGAATGTTATCGCGGATTCATAACCATTTAGTGTCTTGTCTAATCAGAATGCGCGCGCGCGCGGGCGACGTGAATACTGGTGTACAGTCAACCACGAAATTTTTCGGAACATGAGATCTGAGAAAAAGCTGAATATCTGCGCAGCCTCACCATGCAGCCGAGTATATTCGCATTTACAGGCCTCTACCAGTATATGTGAACAACATTGTGATCTTTGGTTTTACTGGTCACAGTTACAGGCTGCTCGGAAATTGAACGTTTTCTGAGATTCCGTGGTTCATAAACTTTTGTGGTTGACTGAAGATTCTATCATTTGCGTGAGCACCAGGGATTACTTTGCAATGTACTACGTCGATGCATGCATAAAATAGCCGACAGACTTGACCCGTGAGTTGATATCTCGACGATCTATAGACTGTGCTTGCAGATATCGTTGTGCATTGGATGTTCCGCGTCTTTCAGGCCACATGTTTGACCCATAAAAAACCTAGGGACCGAGTCCTCCCTATTGAAAAATCCATATGCCCGATAGCTCCCATATCAAATAATCCGATATGAAACATATAGGATCCCATACAAAAACCGGTTTTCGTATATGTCATATGATGTTATTGGATATAGGAGTTATGGGGAACACGGGGATTTTTCAGTAGGGCTGAAGGCTTTTCGTTCGTACATGCTCTGTGCCGTTAACGGGCCGGTCGCCTCCACTAATATTATTTCCACCATCAGGATTGGTTGCAATTTTTTCTTACGAAACAATTATAGCGTAAAAGGACATTTATGAAAATACGCCTTGACTCTTACTCACACGTTTGGCAGTGTTCGCTTCCTCACCGCGTGACTACAAGGTGACGTTATATTTATTGGTTATTATGCTACGAAACTTTCAATACAGGATCTCTAGATATTATTGTATAATATTTATACAAATGTCGTAAGTGCGCAGACAGCCTGGACACAGAAATAAAAGCCGAATAAGAGGTTCCGTATTCACAAAAAGCTTGTACTCCAGAAATGTTCGTAAGAGGATATCGTAGCCAATCCCGACGCTGGACATAATATTAGTGAATGCGGCCAGCCAATGGCCGAGAGTTCTTGCGAACGAAAGGCATTGCGAACTCGATCGGTCCAGATATTTTCAGCGAGGACCACGTCTATGATCGTATAAGTGGCAAGCCCCGTTAAAGCAGCGATTAACAAACGTTGGTAGCGTGCTTGGCACCGTTTATTATTCCAGCGTGCCCCTGAACCACGTGGTATGAAGTCGGAAGCGCTTAGAGGCACTGAGCTGGCAAAGCTTCTTTTTCCTTCTTTTTTTTTTTTCTTTTAACTTCACCTGGGTTCGCTCCTGTTCGGAAGAAGATGGGCTGGCGTGCGTAGAGGAGATCGTACTCGATGTGTCCCATCTCGTGGTGTACGACACGCAGGTCGTCAGCCTTCACTTGCGTGCACTGCTTGATCCTGAGTAAGGAATAGAGCGCACGAAGAGTGTGGTTATTGTGACGAAAGAGTAGACGAGCGCTGTTCACGCAGTGTGGGAAATCGTCTCGGGATCTTTGTTTTCGAGTTAGTCCCCGTGCAGTTGTGCGTAGAATAATTGTTCACTTTGGTTTTACGAGAAAGTTCCTGGTTGAGAAAGTAATGTAGTTTCGCCTGCATGTTTTTTTTTTTTTTTCGAGAATGTACCAAGTCTTTGAAGTGAGAGAGATAGTTCTGCTCCAGGATGATTTTCGTTGCCGTTCGGTCTGGACACAAGATACAGCGGTAGGAGTGTGGAACAATATTTCAGTCTATGTGAACAGCCGGTCATCAATGATCGCATCAAAAGTGTCAGGATTATAGCCATGACGGATAGCGTCAAAAAAAAAAAAACAAGGCAGAAAGGGGGTTGGGGAGCGAGGCTGTCAAATACTACCTTGGCTAAATCAATCCTACCGAGACTTTTGCTACAGTGAATGTGTTAATGCGACTATATAAACGTTCGGAAACGTCATATGCCGGTTTCAATGTGTACTGAAAGAACTACATTATTTAGCGAGTTCATACTTACAGAGGAAATAAAGGACACGTTATGGGCTATGTGTGCGAAAATTTTGAAGTGTGTGGGTTACTTATAGGGGCCAAATGAAAATTGCCGAAACCTAGTTTTCTGCCAGTTAGAGGCATTACATAAAGAGCTTATATTGTCTCCCCCGCTACTGTGAGAGAACCAAATGGGGCCGCAATTATATATTCGAGTAAAATAGGGGCCATGGCAGACCATTACAGAAAGTTTGTATTGTGCCGGTTGATTACAGCCTTTGCAGCAAATTACTTACACAAGGGATGCAGAGCTTTACAAGAGTGTTTTCCAAACAGCGTCGGGAGTTTACCAATCTCCCGAAAGAAGTCGACGTGCCGCCAAATTACCATTTCAAGAGAAAAGGTGGTACGTTACGGGCGATGTGTATGGGAAAAGTTTAAAGAGCACCAGTTAATTACGGGCCCTGTCAAAAATTTCTTAAGCAAGTGCTTCAGCACGTCATACGGCCGTTATAGGCAATGTTTGCCACAATTTAGGATGACTGTACGCGACACCAAGTTCGCATTCAATAGAATTAGAGGACACGATAGAGCTGGTGCATGAGGACAGATAAACTTTCTGGCTTAATTATAAGTTTTGTGAATAATTCACCACTCAACCCTCGTTTTCTTCCTATTATAATGCGTTACACGAGATTTAGATTGTTGGCATATAGCAGGTGATCAAATTAGCGTAGCTTAATTACTACTCGCAACGGTTTTGCCTGTGCGAGAAGGTGGAATAGCAAAGCGAGACCAAAAAAAAAAACATATTTTACACGGGGTTAATAAAAGGTTCTGCCGTGAATAATAATATGTTTCACTTCTCTGTTCTCAGCTTACACAAACGTGAACGAGACTGTATAGGACTAATTTCCGGCGAGCTGTTACGCGCGGGCTGAGCAAGGCTATGCCTGATGATATGTGGTGTTTTGTGGCGCAAGGGCCAATCATGGCCAAAGAGCGCCAAAAGCCTAGGCCTACCTGACGTCCCCGGTGCCACAGAAGTCCCAGGCAGAAGCGTGGCACACGACTTCGCGGTCCTTCGGTTTCACGAGCAGCGAGTTGGCCCAGAATGATTCCGGCATGGCCGGAAGCCCAAGGGACGTGAAGAACTCTTCGGCGAGCTTGAACATGTCCGTAACGGTCATATTCTGTAAACACAATTACGAATAATTCGGACGAGGAAGCACAAAAGGAAGCCAGCGTTTGAAAACTATATTCAGCTGTATGCAAACTAGCCTAAGCGCGTGTTTTGCTAAGGTAAAGGAATACTGACGTGACAGTTTTTACTATTCTCTTTCTTTTTTCGCGTTAAATTAAGATCCTCGAAGTCGAAACCCTAGAAAATATACTAGCAGACTTATGAGCACCCTAGATAATTTACTATTGACACGTGTACTTATTTATCCTTTTCTCGAGCACTGCATTTCAACCGCTAACTTAAGGTTATATCGCTCAGCGCCAAGACGCGCCTGCATGATTACAACTTACTCGAATGTTATCGTCGATTCTATCTGTTGTGCATGTTCTCGCCGAACCTTGTGTAATCAGATTGTATTCGCGACACGAATTGTGTAGTACTTTGTGGAAGGCACGCGGGCACCAGCGATTACCCTGGAACCATCGGTGAGTCATGCATAAAAACCAACGCACTTGACCAACACCACCTATAGATAGCACAAGGCCTGTTCACTCCGATCCATGACGTCATGCTACCCGGCCCGACTGCCATAGAATATAATGGAGACGCTCCCGAGTAAGCAACAGTGATTTATGACGTCACCGCTTTCGTCACGCCAGCCTAAATTGGCAATGGAAATTTCGGGCCAGGTAGCATGACGTCATGGATCGGAGTGAACAAGCCTTGTGCTATCTAGGTGGTGTTGGCTTGACCCGCAGATCAGATTTTCGCCGATCGTCGACTGTGTTCGCCGCTATCGTTGGGCTTGACTGTCGCCTGTTCTTCTGGACACAGGTTCGCCCAATAAAGAGTTACTTTCGTGATTCACAGTTTTCGCTATACTGCGTTCTTTAGCGTCACTATATACAACGTGGCACTATAGTAGCTTTTCTACGAACCATTTTCAGTATCGTTTCGCAGGAGAGGTGCGTGGTGGCGCCACGTCATGGCGAAGTAGGTGGTCACGTGGGAGGAAGAGATCGCGACGTTGTGGCGATCACTCCAGCTCGCTTAAATTGGTGGTCCCTTATGCTGCAACATGTCTTTTTTTTCGTGATGTCATTGTCTCACGTGACCACCTACTGCGTCATGACGTCGTGACATACACCCCTTCTGGGAAACAAAAACGAAACTGGTTCGTAAATTTAAAAAAAGAAAGGGGGGGGGGGGGGTATTGTAGTAAATTATCTGGGGCGCCCTGGGGCTTAGTATTTTTTTTCTCAAATGTTTGGAGGTCCCAGACCTTCATTTAACGGAAAGAACAGAGGAGTCAAAAATATCATGTCAGTATTGCTTTGATTGTTATGAACGAACAATGATCACATTTCATTTGGTCAACCTAGTAAGATTAAAAAGAAAAACTTTTCCTCCTCTAAGATGGCCCGAGTATGGATAAAATATCTTGAAACTCATGACGTCACACTGACGTGTTAGCGTTTCGAGTCTGGCGGGAAACTTCAAAATCGAAAAAAAAAACATACGTATCGCATTTCCCTATAGAATATCATTGCGAAGCCAGAAGTCGTTGCGCTAATAGCTGCTACGGATTATTCCTTCGTTAACATATTTGAACACTACGCCGACACTTCAATAGTACAGTGTTCCTGCTCAAACATATGTATGTTCAGTTTCGGCACCGCTTACCTTTTTTCTCATAGTGTCTGTTATGTTCACCGCCTTTTTGTCTGGGAAAGGCTTGGTGATCTCGTTCAGGGCGTGCCAGTGTTGGGAGTGAATGTGACCTGCATAGGCATCGCGAAAAACAACAAAGGGTATCTGAAAGAGCTTCTTCTATACACTGCAGCATACGACACCAACTCCACTGGCGTGTTACCGTTTCGAGTCTGGCGGGAAATTTAAAAACGGAAAAAAAAAATTAGGCCTCACATTTTCTATACAGCAGCGCAAAGAACTGGCAAGTTTATACTCATATGAGCACGCTATCATGGCGAATACTTGAGAAAGAGCAATGCAGTGTTTTTTGCAGAAGAGAGTTCTTGCATCTCCGTAAATGCGTTACCTATATAGTACCGGAAACAGACGTGCGCTCGTGGCGCCAACTCGTGACGCTCTGTTGTCAACTATAGCGCACAGACCTATATAATATTGTATACGACCATGCATGTTCTACCTATTTGTTGGTGCAAAAGAGTTGTTTGCAATAATCAGTAGCGTATGGCAGGTTCACCCGCCGTGGTTGCTTAGTGGCTATGGTGTTGGGCTGCTGAGCACAAGGTCGCGGCATCGAATCCCGGCCACGGCGGCCGCATTTCGATGGGGGCGAAATGCGAAAACACCCGTGTACTTAGATTTAGGTGCACGTTAAAGAAACACAGGTGGTCAAAACTACGGCGTGCCTCATAATAAGATGGTGCTTTTGGCACGTGAAAGCCCCATAATTGTTTGTGACAGATTTTTTTTTTTACTTTCTTCTCCTTCTGTACGTGAGAACAATTATGCAACAAAAAAAGCGCATTGTGGTTGGAAAAAAAAAAAAAACGTCCCAAGATGGCACCACCAGCGCTGCTGCGTCAATATATTCAGTGTTCCTATATTCCGTAAACTGCAATACCTTTTTCACGGACAAAAAAAAAATTATATAACCTGGTGTTGAGAAGAGATGGGTGATGACTTCTTTCTTGAAAGATAGTCTTATAACTGGGATGTGGATCTGAGTGACTTTGCACGTTACTGTCACGGAGAGACTACAAGACTCCTTGTGGGTGCCACAAGAAAAAAGAGAGCTGGGTGATTACGTGCTGACCTCATTCACTTAATCTACATATATGCGAATCCCCAGAAAATGCCTTCGATTTATTCTACACGGCAAGGCATGGCCGCCGATCATGGTAGCGCGATACCGCAGACTTACCACAAAATTACGCCTTGCTCAAGTGAAAATCGACAACAGCCCGAAGTAGAACACCCTGCCCCCCCTACCTATCCTCCAACCCGGAGCCTTGCGCACGGCGGAAGACGGCGCGCTTCTTTCCCGCTTTCCTTCCTTGCGTGCGCGACATTGAGCCGCGATCGCCGGCTTAGCCTCGCACTCTTTCACTCGCACATACAGCATACGGCGCGCAGCGACGATTTTATCGACCTTGGACTTTATACGGAACCTCACGGCGACGGCGACGGCAGAAATGCGCCTGCAGTGTTCATTTAATTGCTAACGCAACAGAACGACCTGCAACGTCAACCTGTCTTCGTAATACCTTCCGAGAATTTATGTGCAGGTCGCCGCTGGCCTGTCGCCGTCTGGCGCAAGCACGAAACTAGGGAGCCTAAATGCAAGCTCTGTTTAACGGTTTGCATGTAGGCTTCCTACACGAAACGCTTAAAAAACACCGTTGCATCTCTCGCAATCTCACGCCTCACGAAGGAGCCAGACCTGATTCAAAACACCAGGTTCTAAGTAAATCTTGTTGGAAGTTTTATGAGCTTTGTAATTATTCAAGACTGTTGAATTGACTGCAATCAGCAATAGTCGCAGCACATTAAACGCGAGAAATAGGCACAAATGGCGCAAAATATTTACGATGAGACGCAGAAGAAAAAAGAAAGAATTGAAGGGGAAGAATTAGTTCCATGAAAAGCGCCCAAACAAGGTTGAAAGGGAGCAGAAAACTAATACTAACCAATAGAACGTATATTTTAATGAACGACAGAGAAGCATCGGGGTGAATCTTGGGATCCTGCAAAGAGTGTTGGAGCGGATACATCAAGTGATAGCTGGAGCTTTTAGAGACAGGAGGGCTGCAGTGTGGATTAGAGAGCAAATGCGCGTAGCAGGTATTCTAGTTGAGATTAACACGAAGAAGCGAAGCTAGACGGCTCATCTAATGCGAGGGAAAATAACCGGCGGTTGACTAGAGTGACGCAATGAAGAGTGCTGGTGTGACTTAGCTTCTCTCTGCCACGATATATTTCGTACTTCGAACAACCGGAAAGAAAGAATGCTCCTCTGTGGATAACATATCAAGAATCGTCTTCGACTTGCAGACAGATCACTTCACAAAGAGTGGAAAGAACTAAGTAATGGTCGATAGGCAGTAACAGGCGCAAATGTTCGGCAGAAAATGCATATAGCAAAGACGCTGCTGTGTTGCGTTTGTGTGTCTGTGCTCTTGTAACTAAGAACGTAATACATACTTTGGGTTCTTGTTACTGTTAAACGTGTCTACATGTCACTCTTGTGAAAGCGCTCACAACTTACAAGATCTTCAGCTAGTAACAGCGGTCAGGGGAAGGCAAACGCAGAAAAGGACAGTAGTAGAGATTATGCATGGGGTGTGATTATAGATTAGGAAATTTGCAGGCGTAATATGAAGCGTGGCTGGGAGTGGCCGCCATATTACAGTGAGCAATTATGAAAAATTTCACCGACGATTACGACACTCCTTAATGCGAAATTTGAGCGCAGCTGTATAAGTATTTTCGTTTCGCGATATGCTGGCTGGCGCTGACAATCTACCTCGTGCGTCACGTTGAAGACGGAGCGAAGTATGGCGTGACGGTCTCACTTATCTGGAGATCGCGAGATCCAGCGCGTGGATGACGCGTGTGCGCGATTCACAGCAGCCGCCGCCGACAAATCTTCCAGGCGATGCGTGCTACTCTGGCGCCATCTCGTAGCCATCGTCGACGCACTACGCTTTTCTTCTCTCGCTTTCGCCATAGCGTCCTTCAGCTTTCCACCTTATGGTTCCGCTGCACCCTCCTCTCCGCTTTCCTCCTCGCCCCTTTCATCCCCCTCTGCGATCCGCGTTCGCTTTCATCTTTCGTTGTGCTCGTTCGCTCGGTTACGGCGCCGCCGCACCGCAGGAACGGGAACCTAAGAGCTGCGCTATAAAATTATCATGAGGATTATGATTAGGATGACTCAGTAGAGCCCGTGCATGGTACGTACTCTTGGGAAGTAATTTTAATATAGCGCTGCATCGAATCCACAAGAGCGCAAGAGGATTGACGCTGTTATCTGTCTGCTGTCTCGAGATACGTATCACCGTATATACAGTTTGCAGTGGCAAGCGACAGAAAACGGGGCTTACCGAGCAGGTGTGCAGGAATCGGACCGTCGTCCTTTATCTTGTCGCCGTACACGTCGACCAACCGTGTCCTGACGTATGCATGAAGCTCCTTGTACAGGGGCTCCAGCTGCTTCCACAGACGCGCCATGCTCTCCTCGAACCCTTCGGACTCGTACGTTTCCTGCCACATCTGGCTTGCGTCCTCGAATCCTGCAGGTCGAAGTCGGCACTGCCTGTTTGAGCTTAGTTCAAGAGCATGCAGTCTCTACTTTATTTTACAACATCACAGTAGGTGTCAAGGAGCTTCTGGTCACCACAATAAAGTACCAAGAAACGCAGCTAATCGTGTCTCCAATAATGTTACCGGGCTTTCCCGGTTACGCAACATCACAAACTTATGTCGGGCTGACCGCAAGAGAAGAACGCAAGCGTATACGCAAATTTTATTTCAATTGAAAAGTTGCAAAGCAAGTTGGTTCTTTACTGTTGCGTGATTATGAGTCCCCCGTATTTGCGCATACGTTGACACCAATTCTCTGGCTGTATAGTCACGTGTAATGAACACTCACAAACCTTAACTGTTCCTCAATGCCCGACTGCCTCCGGACAAAATTTGAATGAATGAGCGAAATACCACAGTTGTTTTAATGTTAAACGTCTGCTACCATAAAGTCCTCTTCCGTTCCTTATTGTTGTCTTTCTAAATCGTCAAAGCTTTTCTCTCAGTTATTTGCATATTGCTAGGAGAAATGCCGAACGCGACAGACTGCATACGGTGTAGCGAAACGGAAGTTCTGATGCTTAAAAGCGAATCGGCACGGCACAAAAAAAAAAAAAGAGGGGGGGGGGGGGGGATAGTACTGATGCACACGGAATTGACTGTCGTTCACGTGGCTGACTACATAGATTCACTGAATCATGCAAATGCACTCACCATTGAGCTTGGCCTGCCTTGTTCTCCAGTTCGACGTAGCGGAGGTACTTCTCCTTGACTGGCTTGCCCGACACTTTCCGCCACTCGTTCCAGACGTGCAGTAACTCGTCGTAGTTTCTAGAGTCCTCCAACGTGTCCTTTATCACTGGTTTCGAAAGTCAGTCACGTGAGTCACCATGAGTGAGGAGCTAACTGCGTACGCGTGGTAAGCAAGGTAGCCTAACAGTATAGTGCCGAAAATAAGAACAGTAGCTATAAGCACCGAGTGCCCTATCGAGGAAAAAAGAATATGCCCCATACACAGTAATGCCACGTAAACTTATGGGGATCCCATATAAAACTCATAAATAGAAACCCGTATGTTCCCATACATCGATTGAGGCATGTTCCATATGATACCGAAGGGTTCAAAATTGAGCTTGTTGGTACCTAATGAGAATGCTTAGGATCAGCGCAAAACGGCAAGACAAGAATAGACAACACATTGCGCAGACAAATAATTTTTATTTAAAAGAACACATATATACTGGGTAAATATGCGCAAACAGTTACAATTCAATACAGCTAGCTCGACACCAAATAGCCGACGTAACAGCCAGAGCACGCAGCAAAGTCCCGTCGTCATGCAGACGACCGTCTAGTTGACTGTCTAGATACTTTATCAATTAGACTATAAGCGATGGCGCACTGACGAATGTGGGGCCCCTCTTATATTGCGTATCCTTCGACACTTTCACGCTTTCTTTGTACTTGGGTCACCGAAGAATTTGACACTTATTCAAAGCCAGAGTACAACAGCCACTATGAGCCAACTGGAGCCCGCAATCAGTACAGCGCTTCAGCGTAACTCTAAATTTCACAAGTTAGCAACCCGGCCAGTGGCCACATACGTTTAGGCTGTACTGAGAGCAGCTGACGCCTGGCCTGGGCGCTAAGAGTGACGGCTAAGTGCTTAAACAGTCACACAGCGTGGCGGTAAGGGTTTGGTAACGGCGGGCATCGAGCACCAGATGTTGATGTCAAAAATGGTTCTAGCTGTTACAGTGACCTTCTTATAAGCATTGAGAACGTTAGGAATAAATCACGATTCACACGACGAGCCGGAGGCCAGATTCAGGCGTCCATATAGCGAGCCCTTGTGGGGCGAAAGTTGAATTCAAGTAACGTTATTCATCAGTGCAACGTTAGTATAAGAACCACGCGCAGTGCGTAAAACAAAGTAAAATTTAAGTTTGAAGCGTTGCGGTCTATGCACTCCGCATCTTCGTTGAGTAACACTATGCAGCTTGTCTTTAAAGAGCAATTATGTGACGTCACACAGCACCATACGGTTGTTCTATATACAGCTTAAACAGCGTTGCTGACGATGAGCGGGGCATCGAATAAGAAGTGCACATCTCTTCACCCATGCTAGCTATACAGTGATATATCACTGCACTTCACCGCTACCCTTCATTTCGCCATCTACAGTGTATATCTTCTGGTTGCATAAATGTTTTTTTTTTAATCAGTCAAAGAATTAATTTCTGCTGCCACCGAACTGCCATTTTTCTTATATTCGGCACGTTAGTATACTCGAAGTTTTGGGTAAATTTTCCAATAAATGTAATGCTCACTTACCTGGGTCCAGAGGTACATTACATTCGGCGGGCGATGTACAATTTCGTTTAAATGGGCATATCTTGGCTGACGCGTGATTTTGGCTCATGTCGGCGATTATTTGTACGAGCTGGAAGACAAAAACAAAAGTGAATTGATAATGCGAATTAATCGTTAGTTCCAAATCTGACTTTCTGGCGCTCCCGATGTCACAGACGTGCCTGCCTAATCAAAAGCCCCCGAAACGCACAAACGCTTTCCTTAGGCAACTGCCGAACAGATATGAATAAAATTTATTGCATTTAAAAGAGCAATTCTAACAGCAGTGACAGTGCAGAGTATATCTCATATTTAAATTTCTAAATGGTCAACGGAAATGGGTAAATCGCGCCAGTTATACAGAGTTGGAAAATTGATAATGACTAGCTTAAAAAAGTATATATGAAGTTTCCAGCTCCAATTTCACAGTAAGAACAGGTATTGTAATCATGTAAACTAAACACGTCGCGGAATTTAAAGTGATCAAGATTATGCTAATAGCTCCACGTGAAACTACTGGTTTGGCTATACGCGAATTTTCCGAAATTCTTATTCATCTATTTGTGCGATGTAGGTTTGCATGTATCGGTTTCCTCCATTTAAACTCGATCAGAAGGACTTAATGAACTATAACAAGCACTAAACTATCGCGGAACACACGTTGTAAAGATCCATGACACAACGGTGAGATGGCATTGCCAACCACCTTTTTGCGTTCCTGAGTTCCTCCTTGCCTATGAAGTTCCCGCTAGCGGAAAGCCTGACCTATTTTCAATTTCAGAAGTATATATATAATCTGTCAGTCTAATTTGAATTAGTAGTTCACTTTCGTAACACTTGAAGTCAAGATATACATCCGCTATGCGAAATATGTCATTTTTTATAGCTACGCAACCGAATACGAAGACAAAATGAATAACTGTCGCACGCGGTCGCAGACTCACAACTAACATTTATTGAAAAACAGGATGTGTAAGCATACATGATGATGATGAGGATGATGATGATGATTTATTGGCATTCCCTTTGAAACGGGGCGGCGACAAATAGTCACCTAGCGTGCTTGATTTGATCAGGTATACTATACATGTTCTTTATCTAGCATTTTTGTATACCTCTCGTTATTTTTATTTTTCAAAAATTGCTCCTCACAAGCGCCTCCTAGCGATGAAAATCCGGTGCGCTGCACCACAATTTAATAACTGAACACACGCCTTCTGGCACGACGGAAGGAGCTTTTAATTATCTATATAATTTACAGGTATTTTTTTAATGACCATACAGACTTTTTTATAAAGAATGTAATGAGCGCAGCGAACGTGGCGTTTTTGCAGACGAGTTCTTAGACAAGGTGGACGTATTTAGCCGCTAATAATGTGAGCTTCAGAAGACCAATTAACAAAAATTATTAATTACCTTTTTTATTAGTGCCTTGGGGCAACTTGTCTAAATGGCAAATTTGTAGACAGTCCCATTTCAATGCATGCACAGCCATATTTTAGTAAGCGAGCCTTCGCCTCTGTGCTGTCCTCTTCCCTTTTTTGTATTCGTCTTCAGTTGCGCCAGACTTGAAAAATAAATCCAACTCGCCCAACTTTCCATTCTACTAAAGGTGTCATACCTCCCGTTTTTCGTCGTCTGGAAGTATCGCGCTGCCCAGCACAGAGGTTCGCTTGAACACTGTGCGGGTCTGTTCATCCCTGAAGGTAGTCCACTTGAACTTGGTTATGTTCCTCCATACCTCCTTGTTGAGAACGCTCATCTCAAGACTCGCTTCAACCTGAAAAAAAACAATAAAGGAAGGAGTGTATGAGGGGGTGATAAAACACGACATCTCCCTATTACTTTTCTCAAAGAGACATATGCAGTGGTAACGAAAGTGACAGCTTTGAAAAGGTTAGGCACCAGGGATAGCTGCGAGCGTTGTTTATTTTGTCGCGTGCAAGCAATTACGCACATACGTGCCAAGGAGACAGACCGACAGACATTCTAGCCCGGAAATTCGATCTGAATTCGCTACCTCTATAAGCCCTTTCTGCCGACAGCTAGCGACCTGCATTTCGGCATGGATTCTGTGACGTCAGGAAGTGCCGGAGCCATCTCGTGCGCACCTTGCCGTGAGGTTATTCATGCCCACTGCTGTGTACGAGTGCTCCTGATGTAAACATACTCGATGAGAAAGCTCGGGTCGGACGTGTTGCTTACTGGAGAGAAGCGTTCGACAACTCCGAAGCCCGGCGGTCCTTGTCCCGCGTTGAGCTTCCATACCTTACGTTTCGTGGGCTATTTCGGAAAGCTGAAGAACGTCGTCGGAACCGACTTGCACTGCACGCACCCAAAGGCACAGCAAGGGCGTCGCGCCGTCACATTGTGTCGATAACTGTGTCGGCCCAAACAAGAGGACGAGTGTAGGAACTATTTCAGTTTTACCGCCGAGATGCATGGGTGCAAACGTAACTGCACGTATACCGTGCACATCCAACACGCACAACTCATGTCCATTTCGTCAGACGTCAGTGATGCATGACGGCAGACGGTTCAACTGCTACTTAAAAAAACTACAAATTTTCGATCGCGTCAAATACGCTAATGTTCTGCCAGTTTGCTGTGGGACTCGTTTAACATGCAATGAATAACTCAAGCTCGAAGATTTACTGTCATTGCCCCTATAAAGGTATAAGTGTCGTACCGGCATGTTGCAAATGGTAGTAGTCATGGTGCTTTAGGTGTTCCAATTATTTTTGTTTAGAAGATCTATCGGGTAAGGCAATCTGCTCTTGTAATCTCATCTTGTCGGTAATGAGCTTCTCCAGGCGTCGCGTTATACGCATTACAAAACGATGTTTGACATCGCAGTTGTAGAAGAATAAATTGTTGAGTTACTTAGTCTTGCATCGCTGTTGAGGAAAATTAGCGCAACAAAAGGACAACGCACACAGAAAGGAAATACAAAGACAATGGCTCATCAGCAAGACAGCGTAGTCACCTGAAAATTGCGCCTGCAAGGTTTGTTTCGATCGTTATAACCCGTAGGTCTGGAGAAAATCAACGAGAACGTCAAAATAAATACCGCTGTTTCTTTTGTTTAAGGTGTATAAGGACGGAAGTTGCCTCTAAACGTGAAAGTGTCGACCTCTGCAAGGTCACTCCGAGTTGAACGTGGAAAGACCTCTGCTTACGGATTTGTTCTTGTTGTACTCCGTCAGGTTGACCGAGTGGTTCCAGCGTGCGTAGGAGACCTTGAGGCAGGCCTCGGTCAGCAACCCTTCCACGTCCTTCAGGTAAGCCTTGGCCTGGTCTTCATCTTCCAGCGTCCCTTCCACGGGTACCCTGGCGGCGCAGGTCACGTGGCCCCCGAGAGCGCAGACGCAGAGCACCACCAGGAGTAGCCCGAAGACCACGGACGTCCTTCGGTTGGTAGCCATGATGGCGCCTGGTCCGCGGCGCTGTCACGGTGGCTACTGCGACGCCGACACTGACGCCGCGACAGCGGCTGATTTTGGCTTTTTAAAGAGCGCGCTCGTAGTAAGTTTGTTTTTACCGGGGCAAACCGGTTTCCGGGTTCGACAGCCTCACCTGTGTGGTGCGGCTCGGACGCTGCGTCGAGACAGCCGTCGCCGTGGCGCGATCCGGAACAGGTCACGGGCCGCCAGAGACCTGGAAACCAGTGCATTATCGGCCGAGCGCCCGTTCGTGATGGTTTTTTTTCTGTGTGTTTGTTTCTTTCGGTCTCGCTCAAACTCGACGCATATCGCTCACGGGGAGAGGAGACTTGTTCTTTGCGCTGCTCTCTGCTACGGTGAAATTTTGAACGCAGCTCGATCAGCCGGGACCGGCAATTTTTGTCTTCCTCTTCATTGCACTAAATCTACATAAGTCGGCGATATATAAGCAAAAAAAGCGCTGACAATGCCATTGTATGCGATTCAAAAGCGATAGAAATATTGTTGCGCCATGTTTTGAGTATCGAAAATGTTAAGTAGCACACAAATATTGAGAAATTGAGTACAGTTCTGTATTACGAAACAATGCACGCTTACTGAACATGACTCAGCACTTGAACTGCTTTATATTCCGAGTAAATCCCTGCGACCAGTCTTGAAGTAACTATACCCAGAAATTAAGTACGTCTCACAACTTTCGTTTCCAAATATCAACCTGCTATACCACAAGTAAGCCCGCGCATGATCAACACAGCAATCATCACTAAACCAAGAAGAGCGTAGTACATCTCGACGTCAATAATTATAACCCTTCCTGTAGCCTGGGAGCGACCGTGAATCCTTGAGTCAGGTTATTTTACGTTGCCTATATCGTTCAGGTCACCCAGCTGGGCTCGCATATACCGAAATCAATTCTCTCAACCGAACCTTATGTACAAAATCGCATTATAGGCGCTTCTTTTTCGGGAAGATCTAAACAGAATAAATGCTCTTTTGTGGAGACTTTTCTTTTTTTTTTTTCTTTTTTTCTTATTTGCACGATTATGCCGCGGGGCATTGACCACATATATACAGGATACTCACCTTGCTTATAGCTTTCCGTGTATACGAACTCGCCGAATTCTTCGCAACGTTTGACACCGAAGTGAAGCCACCCTCGGTCTGCTCTCACAACGTCTGCGGCTGTCGTGCCTTGTAAGTGAAAACACATTTCGTCGACAACTGTTTACCGCCACCCGCAGCGGAAGATTCGCAATCGCTAACCCCCTTCCGCGTGACCAAGGAATTTTTGAAAGAATGCCAATGGACGTGACTGGTTAACGCAATTGAGCGTTTGAAGTGTCAACACTAAGTAAGAGGTCTTAGGATTGCGACAGTGGTGGTGGATATGATAATGTCTTCCTTTAAGAAGCTCGGAAAAGCAAAGCCAGTAAGCAAGGGAAGCTGCGGTGACCTTTGGGGTATCTTTGATGGCCAACATATTGCGTGACAGTATGAATTTGGCCCACCTGGGTTAAGAAGCCGAAGCCGAGCAGTGCGTGCATAGTTTGCGAAACATAATTTCACATGTAGGTTTATCAGCGATCTCAGTTCTTATACGGCTTGATCATTACACTTGCACTTGGTGGGCAAGACTGATTTATGGGCCCTTTGTTTACGCGGTCCTTCTTCATCCGTAAGCTCAGTATTCTCTACATGTATCGATGTTGCTAAGTTGTACTCAGGTAGGCGCGAAAGCGGCCTGCTGTCTGTACCGGCTAAACTCTGAATATGTCGCTAAATAAAGTTTGGAGGTTAGAAAAGCGCTAACTGTTCAAACGCAACATCAGCCACAATTATGTGCCCTGTTCTTGTTATTAATTTGCGGGAGATCGGAGGACCTTGTAGTTGCTCACTGCTATCATATTTACAGAGAACGGATAGTTTGAAAAATAACGGAGACGCAGAGAAGCAATACATCGCTGACTTACAACTGATTTTTATTCGTGTGAAGCAATGACTGTGTAACTCTATGCCGTAATTAAAATTAAGAAACATTTTAATGCGCGAAGCTAATCGTTTCGATATTAGAACTCTCATCATCAAACAGTTGACCGCATTCGTCTCCAATTTCAGCACGGTATATATTCAAACTTGTGCTTGGAAACTTGCCACAGAACGACCGAACACTAGCTGGCAGTTTTCGTAGTGATGTACACTCACGTTGAAATGTGGCTTCGAACGTTTAACAGTTAGTTTGAACGTTAAGCGTTCATCCTGCCTCCGAGTGGACTTTGCCGGAAAAAGTCTCCGAGAAAACAGCGCGAAGTGTAACTCACCTGTACAGCAGCACTACACTCGGAAACCACTTCTCGCTTCGTACGGTGAATGCAGCAGGGGTGTTGATCCAAGGCCGGCCGGGATGGAAATGCCGGCGGGGCAGGCACATCGTCGCTAGCCGGCTTCCATTCGACTCCGCGGAGATAAATAAACGAACGTCTGTCCTCGAATGAATTTCGTGCTCGAGGATGCGTGAGCAGCGTACACCACGACGGCAAAGGCTGCTCGTAAACTCTGACTCGCCAGACTACACGATGTGTGCGACCAGCTGTCGTCGTTCTTTTGTATCGGTCGCGGCTTCTTTGCTTTGCACACCGTGACTGTGTGTCCCCGTTACGCGATATATATTTACCTTGGATGACGCCCGGTCCGGCTTCGTCTGTTATTGACTGGTCTCGGTCAAAGTCGCGAGAAAAAGGCATCCACTCGCTATAACGACGACGTGCTCGCGGAAGTGCACAGTGCACGACATGTGTAAGTGTGTACCCGCGTGTTTGGCACAAAGGCTTCCCTGTGCGGCGTCGACAAACAAACAGATCTCATTGGACCCTGACCGGGTAAAGCGGTGTGTCTGGCATTCAACCGCTTAAGTTGTGCTGCGTCCGTGCGTGCGCTACATCACAATTAATGGCTTCCGATGCACTGCCTCTTTTATGGCCGTGCTATGCGGTAACTTTGGCAAGCAGACTGTTGGCTCCTCTCAAAGAATAGAAAGAAAGAAAGAAAGAAAGAAAGAAAGAAAGAAAGAAAGAAAGAAAGAAAGAAAGAATGAATGAATGAATGAATGAATGAATGAATGAATGAATGAATGAATGAATGAATGAATGAATGAATGAATGAATGTGCTTTCAAACGAAGTATCCTACCTAAGAGCCGTGAGCCACGCTCTTTATATAAAGCAGAGACGACGTTTCGCTTCATCACCATAAAATTTTAATACCTTTTCACAAATTGCTGCGGTAATCTTGGAATACAATTAAGTAACAATGGAGGGAAATTGATGGTTTCATTACGAACTTAACTTCCTACAATGCCTATATGGACGTAAAAAAATGGGAAACATAAACTTAATCGAATCAAAGCAATAATGAAAGAAGACGGGGTGTTCCTCGCGACGATCGATGTCTTATTTCCGTCACTGTTTAAAAGTAAAGCAAAAAAAAAAGGTGTTCTCGCCGCTTACTTCGCGTTGAAGAGAGACGCACGGTCTCTTATCTTGAAAGCGATCTGCGAAAGCGCAGAGTGCGGCCTGTGCTGAGAGCTCCGTGAGCGATGTGTTCTCGCCGTTTTGTATACGCGTTGAAGCGAAAGGCAGCACGAAGGTGAATTCGCTCGCTGCTGAGGGCTCTATCTTGAAAGCGATCGTCTTACAAAATGGGCGAACGGTCGGACGGACCGTCGGACGGTTTTCCTCGTTGGGCAAGCATAGAAATGCTTACGAATTTATATTTAAAAAAAAAACAAGAACGACAACAGGTTTCAGGGATTCCTTCAGCTCTGAACTCGCTCACTGCGACGGCGGCATTCTCCCACAGTGAAGACCATCATCTTGTTTTCGATTGGCTGCGTCTCCCTCGAATAATCCGGTTCACCCACTAAGGGGAGGGCACTGAACCTTCTGTAAATGTAGAGCTATGTAAGAGTAGAGTGACTTAGTAGGAGTAAATGTAATTCGATCTGTTATGGTGGGGGAGTGAAGAGGGGGGAGGGGGCTTGCATAATACGGCATCCTAGCTGTTGGAGCGTGTTAGTGTGCTGCCGTGGTTAGTGATCGCACTCCGTCATTCTAACCCTTTACAAGATCACAATTGCAGCGGATTAAACCACTCCCCGTATTTTGTTCAATTTCGGCTTCATTAAATTTCAGACTGACAAGTATGGCAAATGTTACGTCGTGCTTTGCGCGGTCTATCCGTAACCATGCAGATTACAAATCTGGGCCCGAATTCACGAAAACTTCTAACGCTAGAATTTTTCGTAAGAAAGAATTTTAGCCAATCCGGATGCAAGACATATCATTAGCGAAAGCGGCCAGCCAATGGCAAAGCGAACTTATGAAAGAAAAGCTTTGTGAATCTGGACCCTGTTTTGTTTTGCTGTTAATCTTCAGAAGAAAGAGTGGCGCTGTTTATTATCTGCTTGAGCAAATTATGCCTTACAATAAGTAGAACTACAGTTCAGCCTGAGATCGTTTCACAAGAAGCGCGTTATACGCATGGTATAAAATTTATATAACGGACGGTTGTATCAGTTTTATGTTTTAGTTGCATTGTCTATTGATGATAATGACTAAATAGATGCAATATTTTTAGATTTCAGTAAAGCTTTCGACAGGGCCCCACCTACTAAGCTAATCTTGAAACTCGGAGTGACTAACATTTCAGAAATTGTGGATTTCTGCCGAATGACCCGGCTGGAAACGCATTGTTCAAATTAGCGGATATCTTCCAGCCGGTCGTCTAGACGTGTCATGGGCACCGCAGGATAGTATAACTAGATGCATTGCTTTTGTTCATATTGTAATGAAGAAGAAGAGCACACGGACAAGGCCAGCCAGATCGCCTGCAGTGCAAGCACTGGTGATTCAGCTGGCTCAGTGGTTGCATTGCATGCGATCTGGCTGGCCTTGTCCATGTGCTCTCCTTCTTCATTACAACATGAAGAAATAATATGTAATAATAATTATGTAGGTGTAACTACACTTGGTCTACAAATCAGACAATTTGCGGATGGCTGCGTGGTACTCAAACAAGTGCTCTGCCCAATGACAAAATTCTGCCTAATACCAATGTGCATAACGTGAAATAGTGTAGCGACTGAGAAATTATTGTTCCAGTCCTTCGGCGGAGCCAGTGTTCTTGATAAGGTGCATTATTTCACTGACGTTACTAGTTTCCGCTATACAGCGTTAATGTCTGCGTTTTGTAGCAATTTGTCATTTTGACTTCTGTTACCGTGATTACGAACATTATTGCTTCTGTATCGTGCGTTGCATTGCTATTCCTGATTGGGTCCTGAAGCATCTCTATAATAAAATAAAATAAATTAATAAAGTGAGGTCGACACCTGCCCTATAGAAGCTTGGGGCTTCCCTGGTAGAGCAAGTCCTTACGCCTCGCCCACAAGTCAGTGCAGATGGCGCCGAGCCAAAGCCTCCTAGATAGCAGGCCTGTGCTCTCTGTTTTATGACGTCACGCTACGTGGACCAAAATTTCCACTGTCAAGCCCGATATGACGAAAGCGGTGACGTCAAAATCACCGCGGCTTACTCGGGAGCATCCGCATTATATTCTATATGGCAGTCGGGCAAGCAAACATGACGTCATGGATAGAAATGCAGATGGCTTACGCTATCTAGCAGGCGTTGGCCGAGCGCGCTTCAGGGTATCGCGATCGCGGTTGTCAATACACCCAGTCAAGCAGCCATCAGCAGTAGCCATTGCGAGGGATGTCTCGGAGACACATCTCGTTGTACGACTGTTGTACAACCACTACACTGCTGGCGCCGGGCGCACAATGCGGACATGAAGCACGCGGCCTGTCTTACCCAACCACGCATGGTGTACGGGAAGACGCCATCAACCGCCGATAGGGGGAGGAAGCCTTGGCACGGGAAAGACCTTATTTGGCTGCGCATGGCAGGCATATTTGCCATTGACATCCTTTCAGCGAAAGCGCGCCGTGTGTCACGAGTTGCTACGCGTTGAGTGGCGCTTGCCATTGCATGCATATTTATTAGCTCCGTTACATTTCTTGGATTCCTTACGCCATAAGCGCCCTTCTCTGAAGGACAGATAGAGAGAGAGAGGAGGAGGGGGGGGGGAGATGGATGCAAGCATAATTCATGGCAGTGTAAGGGGCGCGGAAACGCAAGCGCCAAGTCAACACGAAAAACGAAGCATTGCGAAAAACAATGCTAGTATGCTGTTGAGGGAGGGGGGGGGGGGGTTATAGAAGAGAAGGATTGATGTGCTGTACAGGCTGCAAGCTGGAATCAGCTAGCGCAAGACAGTGATAATTGGAGATCACAGGGAGAGGCCTTCGCCCTGCAGTGGACATAAATATTGGCTGATGATGATGATGATGATGAGGATGATGATGATGATGACATTGTAATAGGTTGTAGCAATGACTTATTATCTCTAGGCATTCGCTTACTCTGTGGACCGCCACGCTACTTTCAACTTGTAACATTCGAGTGTTGTCGGTGCAGTCGCCGTCACCCATGATTCGGCGCATTTATTAAAGTGTGCGCCCATTCACGTATTCTTGGTACGTTGGCGATAGAATGGGCATAACTTTGCGTCTGAGTTTGGTTGGAGAGAGAGAGAAAGCAAAGAGGGGAAATGCAAGGAGGTCAACCAGACGAACGTGCGGTTTGCTACCCTATGCTGGGAGTAAGGGAAAGGGGAATAGAAAGAGGAAATGAGGGAGAGAGTGAGCACTATGTGTGCAGCGAAGGCCCATGACACCAAAGTCAAGTCCCGTAGCTGGTGATGTGCGTTGAAGACATCTGACATGAACCAAGGGCCACTGGTCGTTGCGTGAATAGGAAGCTGCGGGTGAGCCATGGGGCTTACTCGAGACTTGCAAGCACTGAATTAAGAGCATCCAGTACTTGCACTGCACTTCGCGCTGACGGAGTATGCAGCTTCTTAACAGTATACGAAGGGTATTTATAAGGGACCGAAGCATCACAACCACTTGCCGGTCTTCTTCGGGCAATGTATCGGGAGTAGGCATCAGTGGCGCACCGACGGGGGGTTTCGGGGGTTCTAACACCTCCCTGAGGCCGAGTTAACGCCCCCCCCCCCCCCTCACGCATCCAGCCCCACCATTCCAACGTATACCTTCAGTGCTCTGTTCCAATTGTCATTACAATCCAGGAGGTGGCTTGAGGTCGAATTTTCCTGATTAACAAAAACACTGTATTATTGTCTTGTATTTCTTCATTCACTCTTAAATTAGTGTGAGTAAAACGCTGAATAAATAAACAACGTAATCGTCCTTGGTGTCATTGTTATTATAATTATTAGGCATTTATTTGCTGTTGGATGCCCCTGGCTAAAGCAAGGAAATTGCATATTACGCAAAGTGCATGCCCCCCCCCCCCCCCCACACACACACACACAAAAATTCAACCCCCTCCCCCCTGGTATAGACCCTGGGTGCGCTACTGGTCGGCATTGTAGACTCTACAGCGGTGCACTGTATCCTTTGACGTGACTGTGGTTCCAGCTGTGGCATCTGGCTGTGGCATCGGTTGTGGCTCCGGCTGTGGCCTCGGCTGTGGCTTCAACTGTGGCTTCGGCTCTGGCTTCGGTTGTGGCTTTTGTTGTGGCGGCGGTATGGTGGCTAGAAAGGCCACCATAGCGGCGGCTGTAGCTTTGGTAGCGCGGGCCAAGCTTCAGTTCTCCGGCACGACCTTGTCAGAGTTAGACTCGACTCCGCCAGGTCTAGGGGGCAAAGGAGGAGGAGTTGTCGAATGTGCCGCGCTCTTCACAGATTAATCTGCGTTCTTTAAGTCCGATGGCGTCGGGAGCGTCGCTTTCTAATGGTCCGCAACAGCTTCCCGACGAGACGAACGGTCTCTTGCCATCTGCTTCAACACCGCCCTTTCTTTACTCATTTTGGGGCAGTCATTTGAGGTAGCATCATGGGACCCAATGCAATTGGGGCATTTGAGATGGCTACACAGGAGTCTGCAGCGTGGGGCTGTGCGCAGCGCGAGCAAACTCTCGTGTTCTCGCACACAGCGCTCACGTGTCCCAGCCTCAGGCAGTTGCGGCATTAGAGTGGTCTTTGGATAAATGGACGCACGGGGTGTCTAAAGTAGCCCACCTTGACGTGTGAGGGAAGAGATTCGCCCTTAAAAACCACCTTCACACAACTGGATGTGCCGAGTCGGGACACATGAGTGATGGCGCAGCCATCAACGGCTAGCTTAACTAAAATCGGCAAGTCGGCGCTGGAGATGGAGACGTTCACGTTGTTGATGACACCAGTAGTGCTGTCACTGTCCAGATGAATGTACGAGCGGACCTTCATGCCGCCAAGTCCCGTAAGTCTGCTCAAAGTGATTCGCACCGTCTCATGTACGACGTCAATAGCCAAGACGTTTTTTCGTGTGTTGACTCTGATATCCGTGACTTGATCCTGGCGGCACCGCTTCGAGAAGCACCGATAGAGACTGTCTGTTGAGTCGCCTCAGGTTGTCGGTAGCGAGTTCTGGTATAAATAGAATTGTACTGACTGCGTTATTCTTAGCTGGTCCTGCAGTCGACGTGCTGGAAGACGTGTGTTTCGCCTTGCTGCTCCTCACAAGCTGAAAGTCGACATCGGAGAAGTCCTCACTGCTGAGCGAGTAGACACTGGTATCGTTGCGGTCGGTGTCGCTCTGGAGGCCGGTCCGCTTCCCAGACGCAGCCGCCGCTGAAGTCGCCATCCCCAGCAGAGGCGCGGGGGACGTCAACTTGCGTCCGTGCAACAATCTATGACGGCTACCCGGAGATATACACAGAAATCAGGCGAAAACAGCAGAGCTAGAGAAGTAGCATTCTGACTCGCAGAAACTTACTATGCCAGTAAGAGGCGCTACTGTCTTTGTCACTGTGTAACAAGCCGTACTCACTCTTGCCGACGATCCGAGGTTGAAGTTCTTTCTTTGGAGGTTAGCGACACAACGCGGGTGGATGAGTGAAATTTTTATCCTCGAGGAAAGCCGTGCATCGCAAAGGACCGGCAACACATAGTCCTAACGTAGCAGCCGTTCGTGGACTAGGTCACACTTTGCTAAATAATATCGACTGCCTCCTAGACACAGAAAGCACAACCTCTAAAAAAGTTTTGAATGGTTTTGACTGAAAACAACATTTAAATTTCTTAAACCTTTTTTAAATACGCTTATGTTTCCTCTTGAAACTTCAAGCACTATAGTCTTACGTGACGCTATACTTACTATTTTTTTTCTTCTTTTTATCTTGCGTGCTTCGTGTATATTTTGATGTTTTTGTTCAATTACGTATGATGAGCAACTATAACCAGTGTATATTGAATGGTTTCATAGTACAAGTGTGGAGGAGTAGATTTTAATGAAGAGAAAGGAGGCGAGGTCGGCTTGGAGAGCGTGCCATCTAGCCTGCTACTGCTCACTGGGGTAAGTGGAAGCGGGATGATACAGGGAGAGGCAGGTGGCATGTAATTATGATATGGTACAATGAGCTACTACATTCACGTTGTCCAATACGCGGATGTGCGCCTTAGACGCACTATACACGCAGGAGTAAATGCCATTCGGAATACCGGACGTGCTAAAACTCTGAAGCAAACACCATTCGGAATACCGGACGTGCTAAAACTCTGAAGCAAACACCATTCGGAATGCCGGACATGCTAAAACTCTGAAGCAAACGCCACTGGGAATACCCGACATGCTAAAACTTTCTACTATGCCATCGAAAGACGTAGCTTCTGGTGAGCCCCCCTCCATACCCCTCCACCCCCCGAAGGAAAAGAAAGAGAAGCTAATCTCGCCTTCGAATTATAGAGCTAGTCACGCCTTTGAATGACAGCTAATCATGCGTATTATTTAGAGCTAGTCACGCCTTATAATAAAGCACCTGTTTCCATTCCGTCGTACTGCAGACTGTTTCTTAGTTCACGGAACAAACGGAAGCCTTCACTGAGCTTGAAGCTCGCGCATACGCGACGTTCTGCTGGGCGCCGAGCCCAGCAGCTTATATCCTTAACATCGCTACTTATTGCTTTGTACTCCGAACAAAATAATGCAACATGTTTCTTTGTTTAACAGACAACGTAAGACAGGAGATAATCATGGGGAAAGTTGAGCGAAATTCGAGGCCACTGTTTTCTTTTAATTCCCGGGCTAACACTGCCGAACTTCCCGTGTTCTGCGATATTTCAAATTTTGCCGCCAAAATTAAAAACATAACGGTACGTAAAAGAGACTAAATGCACATTGCGGCACATTTAGTATGTTGCAAAGTATGCACATGAATAAATCCTGAGAAACTCGCAGTCGCTAGACCTATTCAAAAGTTTCTAAGAAAGGTCTGTTTTCTAGCCTCCTGTTAAAAGCTATTTGCCTTTTTTTTTTTTTTTTCGTGCTGTGGGTTTTGGTGCAAACAATTTATTTAATTTTCATTTACAAAGTTGTGTGAATAAGTTGTAAAAAGTACAAAAGCATGGAAATGTTTACTATTATTTTAACTTATCGGAAGTCGGACCATCGTGTCATTCCTCAAGCCACATCTGGTGTTGTTATTTTCAGTTTTACGGCTGCCAAAACACCGATATGATTACGAGGCACGCCGTAGTGTGGGATTCGGGATTAATAGTGAGCCTCTGGAGTTCTTTAACGTGCACCCAATACACGGTACAGGGGCGCTATTGCATTTCTCCCCCATCGAAATGCGGTCCCGCACCCTCGGGCTTAGCAAAACAGCGCCAAAGCAACCACACCACCACGGCGGGTAAGCCGTATTTTCCACCTTGTCTCAGTTAATATTGATTCACGATGAAGCATAGGCGCGCGCAGAAAAAGTAAGCTCAGTTCCATTGTTTGTATGGATGTTGCTATTGCATACATTGTAGAAATTTCGCTGAAATAAAAGGAAAATGCTCGTGTCCCCCTGTGAACGTGTTCATCTGAAAGTACCCCAATTTAATGTCTTCATTAAAATTCATACTAGCAGAGTTCCGACCATTAGGCTCCTAACCACGATAATTCATTAATGCATACTACGTTAATATCCTATGAATACCACTGAACCTAAACCGACAACCTCCGCTTCACGTGCGCGATCACGTGCGAATGACCGTGACCTCCGAGATTCGCGGGCGCACCTGTCGGCCACGCAATCTCAGAGGCCACGGTCCTAAAGCGGGCGGACACGTCCTCGGCTACTGTTGCACGTCGGTATAACTACCACGTTTGCTCCTCCGCAACGCGTCATTCCTGCTCAGAGGTGATGTTCGTTGCACGCAGAGCACAGAGTCATATAAAAAATAGAACACCGG
>NC_051159.1:50983989-51146500 GCF_013339745.2 Dermacentor silvarum | reverse complement strand
AAAATGTAAACGTAACTTGTCTGTGTCAATCTTGCGTAGTACACACAAGAAATCAAACGATGCACAAAATACATTTACTTATAATGTCTAGTACAATCAATCATGAAAGAGATATGTACATGAAAAATTATATGTACTGTGTGGCGCCTGAAGGTTATGTTGAAAGACGAGATAAAAAAAATTAATTCGCAAGGTAGGCTCGACACACAATTCGGGATAGAGAGTTTTTTTTTATTTATTCATTACATGGGGGGGGGGGGGTTCAAGTGAGTACATCAACCTTATTACACACAATATAAATCGAAAACAAGAATGCAAACAAGAAAACGCAACCGCGAGTAATATTAATCAAGATATCCAGCCAGAATACATACATCAGCTACCATCGAATACGTCGCATCAGCCAAACACATCGATAGCGAGTACAGAACATTTCATAAATAACCATTAGAACACTGATAACTACATTGAAAAAATAAACAACACTGTATACATATCACGTACAAAAACCGTAAATGAAACTAAGACAGTCAAATACAGATTCGCAATGTTTTTCACTTCGAAAATATAGTCCATGATGATGTAGGGCTGTTGACTTTAACAGACGGCGCCCATCCTGTCGATTTCCCTCGTACTGGTCCTCTTCAAAGTGTTTCTAAGTACAGGTAAAACAACAAAAGTGATTATTGATATGAAAGTTGCCTTGTAAATACAGAGAAACCATTACAGTGCTTAAAAATAAATTTTAGCAGAAGCAATGCTGTATTACCTCGCTTCACACGTTTCGAAGAAATGCACAGGCTACAACAGACACCATGCCAGAAAGCGCCGAAACATTTTGGTCCCATGATGCCCCTTAATTGTACTACACCTGTGCATACCGTGCACAGGCATTTAAAGACCGTCACAGTACCCACTACGATCGGGAATGAGCACGAATGACCATCGGCTTACGATCACCACGCTACAAATATGTATAAGTCTAAAAAATCAGCTATGTAACGTAACACCCTGAGGTCCGCAAGATATCTCCTGAGAAATCAGAGAAAATCACAATGTTTCGCTTACCACGTACAAAACAGCCGCTCTCCCCAGACGAAGCACTGCGTTCTTTAGTCCCAAATAACCAGTACCGAAAAAAAAAAAGAAACAAGAGACACACACGATGTGTGCTTCCCGTGAAAAAGGAAAATAGGTGGCTTACGTGACGATTCGTAGCTAATGTAAGACTATTTCGCGGCTAAGCATCTTCGTCAGTCCTTAAAATAAGGGTACAGACTGCGCCTATCAAAACGAAAAAAGCCTATGCGACGCGCGCTCGCAAACCATACGCTACTCAGACAGCATCGGTGCAGTGCTTACTTAGTTCGTGAGCGAACGTAGGTACGTGAGCGAGGATCAGAGAATACTTTCTTATTTAAATTAAAAACACGGTGCGGTAGTCTAAACATTCTTGACACTTACCTCGCAAATGCAGGAGTTATCCGTTGCCTTCCAGTGATCGCGCTTTACTTGGGCTTCCCATCTCTTCCGTCGCTCTGGGTCCTGGGGGAAGCGAAAACAACGCAGTCCTTTACGCGTCGATCCGGTGCACTTGGGAACACAACAGCCCGTCATGTCGACACGATGCACTTGATAGCTTGTCAGTCATGCGGCTGAACACTGTCTAGCAAGTAGAAGCGTCCGCGAAGCATCCGCGCGCACTGTGCTTCAAACTCAGCACCGGCACCAAGCAATCGCAACGGCTCGCTGTGACACAATATGGCGTCGCAGCGAGAAAGCGGCGGCGCGGGGGCGGTCAAAGGTTGGCACCACCCTGAACGGCGGCGCTGGCATCGAGGCACCCTAGCACGCGCTCGTGCCGTTGCTCCCGCGTTCGTCGTCGTCGTCTGCTTCCACAGCTGGCTGCGTTGCCGCTCACCATTCCAGCGTAGAATTTCACTTCTGTCGTCGTGATGGGAAGGCCGCGTTTATGGGGCTATGAGCCGTTCATTGTCTTACGTAACGGATAGATTTGATTTTGAAGCAATTTGATTGCGAAGAATCGCAAGCGGCAATGGCGGGCGAATGCTGCTAATCAAGCCGCCGAGTAAAACTCGAGGCATCGAACGCAAGCGACAACGGCTGACTGCGGGCACACCGTCAGTGACGTCGTTCTCTCCGTCGCAGCCGAACGTATGTGTAACCTCATTAAGAAACGCAAAGACGTAGCCAATAATTGAGAAATGATTTAGTGAACCGTCGGGATTAACCAAGTGATCGATAAACACCTGGGCCGCACGTTTCAGCTTCGCTGGTTAACCATGCAGAGAGAGAGAGAGAGATAAGTTTAATGATGCGAAATGCAGAGAGGTCGGCCTGAGGTAAATTCCTCTAGCCAGCTACTCTGCGTTGGGGGAAGGGGAAGAGGGAAAGAAAGAGGGAAGAAAGAGGCGCATGATGGGTGACGATGCATCTGTACGCTGTGCTTGGGCGGTGATTTTTTTTTTTTCATAGCGCCCTTGGCATGCGTAGCTTGGAACTGCTATTTTACAGATTACGCATGGCCTTTGTGTATATTTAGTAAAAATATTTACCCTACATATTTCTCGCAATTAACGCACGTATGTAGCTGCTCGGAATAAGCTTCACGTGAAATTTTCAACCAAGCAATATCAAAACATCCTTCGCCTTGTCGCTGCCTCCAAAGAATTTTTTAGCGGTACATTGGCGGAGCAATGCATGTCCCAGGCACTCGAACCAACGTTTCGACAATGGGACTTGTGTGCACATCCTGACGAAGAAAAGTGTCGAAAAGCATTGGCTGCACATTGAGGCATCCCTTATTGTTCCATTCGAGTCTTCACATTAATCCTGTGTGTGAATGTTCATTTCGTTGCTGTACCTATCTGTACCTATCCATTAACCCATTATGACCCATGATGAAACTGCCCGTGCCATTTTCGTAAACTTTTGGTAAACAGTGAAAGATTAACACAAATATCATATCTCCAAAAAAATTATCGGGAAATATTGATTGGTGCTCAAGTAGAAGTACACTGGGCGCATGGTACGTGTTCAATGGCCAAGGCAGCTGTCATATTGTGCTCCTACCACCTTGTATGCAATTTTCTTGGCATATTTAGGATCCTTTTTTCTCGCCTTTTGATCAGCGAGGCTTGCAGATATGCGGAGTTATAGTCCAGGCTTTAAGTATACATGTTACCAGAAGAGTGAGAGGGAGTTTCCTATCTTATGTGCTTATTGATTGAATGAGGCCGCAAATTATATATATATATATATATATATACTTTAATATGTACAGGCACACATCTCGCCATTCCAGCATGTTTGAAAGTTGGTTCTGCTATTCCTTACTTTTGGATTAAATGAAGTGCATATTATTTTAATCGCTCAAATTGTAGAAGGTTTATACTGTGTGAAGACTGTGTGTTTTAGAATTGCATTAAGCTTTTTAATTGGTTCGGTAAATTATTTTTTTAGGGACCTGACCAGTCGATATTGCGCACATTTACATATTTCCTTGCTTATATGTCAGTATATGCAATAAATTAATTCATTTCTTCCGCAATCGTCTCCAGGTCTTGCACGTCTGATCGCCAACGGTAATGGTCCTCGATCCCTCCCCCTCGAGCGAAACAAACCCACTCAAAAACTACGCGCCAGGCATGAACGATGGCCTGTACTGCTAACTGCGGTTTAATTGCCTACAACGGCCTCGGTTTCAAAGTGTGAATCTGTAGAATGCATAGTGACCTCCTCAGTGATCCATTAAATTAGAAGCGACATGTCTCAACAGAGCAGAAATCCACACTGGTCTTGAAACCCGTCTCCCGTAAACTATTGTGGCCGACTGTACGTACAGTCAACCGCAAACGTTTACGGACAACAGGATCTGAGAAAAAGCTAAATCTCTCCGCTGCCTCGGAACGCAGCCATATGATCGATATTCCGATTATATACGGTCACAAACTGCCCTGGAACAAACACATGGAATAAAGAACCAATCTGGCTAATCTACTTTTTGTTATTTTTTTTTTCCTTTATGTGGGAAATCAGGGACAAACCAGAGGTAAAACACAAACACACAACGGAGCACGCGCTGGAAGACAGCAGCGCTTTCACATTCTCTTATAAATTGTATAGCCTTTAATTCACTCCGCAAATATGAACGAATATTTTTGTAACACACACACAAAAAAGAAAAAAAAAGAAGAAAGACGTTTTATTGAGCCAGTCCGAACTCGATAGCGGTGCACCTTCCCACGATTTCGGATGAAGTTCTCGGATAGTCATGTGCAGAACATTTTTTCAGTGTGCGACATGTTTAAGCACATCGTGACAATATTGAAATTAAAAATTCAATTTTTGAACAATATATGTAATAAAAAAAAAAAAAAAAAAATTCAGCCGCCAGTGAGGATCGAACTCACGACCGCTGGTTTACAAGACCAGCGCTCTGCCACTGAGCTATAGCGGCTATGGGAAACAGCGACCTAGATAGCAACCTTATTCGTGAGGCCCTACCTGCGTGAACGCTTTTTCTAATGTTTTATTATTACGCTTTAGATTCACATGCACATTATAGTTAGCAACCAAACTGCAGGACGATACGCTACGCAAACGGCGGGGCAGCGTTAATATATCGGTACGATCGCAATAGGCATATCCACGTCGCGTACTCACGTTCGCTGAAAGCTCGCCCCCTGGACTCGGGCTTTGGCGGATTACCGATTCTAGCGAAATAATAGTTATTCCCTAACATATCGCGACGTCCTCTCAATGATTCATGAAGTCTATTTTAGATGTTAGGTAAATATGTCAGCTCCTGATACGATCGGTGCACGTTATGATCACCAACGTGCGCAGGAAACATATGGGACGTACAAACTGCTAGCAGACAACTGTGTCGACGTTGCGCTGCGTACTTTGCTTTTGCAGCATTTCAGGCACCGGATGCACGTCTGTCAATTCACTACGGCTCTCACATATTCATGGCGTGAAACCTAGAAACGTCGAAACGGTATCTACGACCAGCTCTTTTTTTTTTTTTTTTTTTTTTTTTTTTTTTTTTTATAGTCATGGTTTTGCCAGGTTTTGTCACGTTCAGTTTTACAAGCAATTAATGCTGTTGCTTTTCGGCCTAATCAAGATCCGCTAATATCTAGATAAAACAGAGTGATTAAGTTTCACTGTAATTAGAATCGTTCCACAGCACTCGCTTCCTGGCGAGATTTATTTGACAAGTTTACCATTACCATTGTTTAAGTGCGCTTCCGTAAGCATAAGCACAATAAGAATCGTTGATTCCTGTTTTTTTTTCGAAACTTGCTCGCAGCATGCAACAATTTATACTTGGACATAACAAATTTCTGAGCACTTCGAATGCCTATGCTTTGAACACTTCGAAATCGAAACCCGTGCATTTTCAAGTTTTGGTTTGTTCCCTCTGACACCGGTAGGGGTTCCGGAGTATTAACATGGCAGCCTAGATGGCCTAGAGGCGTGCGCGAGAAAAAAACGCGTGCCGCAACCGTCTTGAAGCCGTTCACGTTCATTTCAACCGTCGCTGCCGTCATATTTACTGTTGAATTGACCGACTGTTACGGGACTTTCACGAAAGTGAGGAGACATGTCGGACGACACGGAAGACGCGGGGGGCGACGAGCAGCAAAAGCCGCAGAAGAAAGTCGCGAAGCATGATAGCGGAGCGGCCGACCTAGAGAAAGTGACGGATTATGCCGAAGACAAAGAAATTCGATCTCAGGACATTATGTGTGTAAGTACGCCTCTTCATTTTGTGCAGTTCTGGTGACATTCACTGCGTGCTATTACCGACAATAAAAGTACCTTTACCAATGCGATCTCTTCTACCGCAGCACAGTCAAGTAAGCAAACTGGTTGCCTTGGGCGATGTTTTTCCTCTCGAATTGAAACTGAGTGTAGTTTTCCGTGCTGAAAGTGTCACTAGTATAACCTGTGGTCTATCGGCATGTGTGCTGTTCGTGCATATTTGTGTCAGTGAAAATTCAAGTCTAAAAAAAAAAAATAAATAAAGAGGGCGGCTCGTATTCACTAAAAGAAGCGTTTACGCTAGAATGGTTAGCAATAAAAAATTCCAGCTAATCTTGATGCTGATGAACATGTCAGCGAAAGCGGCCAGCCATATACGAACTAAAAACTTTGTAAATTTGGCCCCAGATCTATCCAACTCTGTTACTCATGTTACAATGCAATCTCCAAAAGAGAAACACTACCTAGGTAGAATGTCTAGTAGAAAATATCGACAGAACTTGCATTGCACTAAACAAAGCACGCCCTACAGTAGTTATGTTTTCTCATCTTTTATGTAGGCTGCTGCTTGGGAATAATTTCTGCTGTGAGTGTATGATGTTGACACGGTAAGAGAAAGATAATGAATATTTGCGTGCCTCGTTACATTCAGCATAGACGCATTTTGCCCTGTATTAGGTGAGCTAAACCAGTAATTTAATAGCTATTCTGGCTAAACCTAAAAACATACTTAAATGCCAGTTTTAAAACAGTGTTCATATGGATAGATGGGTGAAAATAGTGCAGGACTGCACATTTATTGAGTCGTTAGATGTGAATCAAGCGTTGCCCAATAAATAGCCCAATTCTTTTTTTTTTTGGGGGGGGGGGGGCGGGGGGGGGGGGGGGCTACTTCATATTCCAAATCTTTCTTTGCTTGCTTTGTTTAGTTCAAAAGGATATCACAGAATTAACAAAGATATGGAAATATTCAGTTGAAGACACACGACAGCAGGCTGTTGGTCTTCTTTGGCTTAGCATAACCTGTTGAGAATAGTAACAAGACTTAAGAGTATAATACCCGTGTCACACGGGCATTTCGAAGGCCTTCCAACCGATAGTCAGTTGACTCAAAGGTCAAGTTCGAGCTGCTACACAAGCGGTTTCGAAGGCCATCGAGTCAATAGTCTATCGAGTCTACGGAGCACTCCACAACTCTATCGAAATCTCGATGGCCTTTGAGCTACGGAAGCGGAAACAGCGCGAACATGCCCTCTCGTTCACAGTGTGCTCGTACTCACGGTTAAAAAAAACAAATCGAACCAAAATGCTCTAAAAATACTATATATGAGTGTTATTAATTATTCAATAAAGTAGTTTTGCCACTTGATATGTGCGAACTGCACATACTCTCGACAACAGCGACGTGCTTGTGTTCTTTTCTTACACTGTGCCAAAGTGTCCAAAGTGTCCCTAGCTAATGGGGCACTTTGGACCATGTACCATAATGTGCCAAAGTGTCTCTAGCTGTTCGCAGTGTAGACACTGTTATGCATATTGAATCGGGAACATGAGTTGTAGCCTCCTTTCTCCATGTTGTCTAGTACACTCTCCCTCTACTCCATGTGCTGCCGGCTGCCGTCATATCGCCGCCATTTCGCCGTATAAACAAACAAAAGAAATTATAGTGCTCTTAAGTGGTTTTAATGTTGTTTAACTTTTGGTGACATGAAAACGAAAATAAAGATTCGCAGCGCCACACAATTTTGCGAGAAACGCCTGAACCACTCAACGGCCTTTCAAATGTGCCGTGTAGCAGCGCGACAACTCCTTTGAGTCGATAGAGTTGTGGCGTTTCGAAGGCCGTTGACTGGAAGGCCTTCCAAATCTGCCCGTGTGACACAGGTATTAGACACTACAAACCTCTGCAATTTCAGCATTGCAACAATTCTGTAAGCATGTAATGTATTCTGTAAAACATAATGATTTGTAAGAATAATGAATATGCACATGGCACATTTTGTTTCCAAACAAATAATCTGCATTTAAGGAGGTAAACAAAGCAGGCTGGACGAGTGCTGTGTTTGAAAATTAGCACTGCCTGGTGTCTGGAAGTATGTCTTTCTGCATTTGTGCTGTTTTCCTCTAAGATGAAGCCTTAGGTCAATCATCTTGTGTCTTTTGCCTGGTGTATAGTCATCAGGATCCTGTGATCAAAGCTGTGTATATTCAAACATAACACAAATGGTTGCCTCAAAATGAAACGCAAGAATGGCATTAGAAAGAGCGTTGTAAGGAGGCCAAAACTGCTTGCCTAATCGGACGTATTCCTTTGCTTGTGACTCAAGGCTATGTCCATGATCGGTGATCGGCACTCAAAAGAAACAGCAGAAAAGGCGGCACGACAAAAGGAGCTGTCCAAGGTGGTCATCAAGAAGGAAGACGTTGAGTTAATTGTGAGTATGCAAGCCTTAAAATGGGCACGTTTTGAATCTTGCATAAATAGGTGTGCCAGGTATAAACTACTTCGGCATAAACTACCGACTTGTTGATGCTCAAATTTTGCAGACAGGTGGTGACTTGCGGTGCATGCATTTTAATACTGCCTTTATGTGCCTGGCATGCCTATTTCATCCTCAATAAATTAAAAGTGCGGTCTGCAGCAATGCCAGGCAACAAAAGATGCCTATTTCACTGTAATAAATTGGTGGCTCTATCTGTCATTGTTAGAGCTATCATTGTTATGTAGCATTGTTATTTCATTGTTCAAACAAATCCAGCAACAACAGAGAATCCTGAGGAATCAAAATTCAGAATGAAATCTTTCACTGGAAAAAAGCAGAAGAAAATGTCCTAATACCATGGCCACAGGAGCTGATTAAATCCAAATACAGATAATCAAAAAACCTCGGTCCAAAGAGCAGGCACTGCTGACTAATGCCATAGAGCAATTGATTAAAACGAAGAAAATTCTGCTTGGATAGCATGAAAGCAAGATGAACCTCATCTGCAAAGGCAAAGGGAATAAGGATAAAAGGAGCTCGTACAGGCCAGCGACTGTAACGTTGGGAATATATAAAATGGCAATGCAGGCCATAAAATTAGAACTGTCGAAGTGGGTGGAGAAAACTTACGTACTGGGGAAACTACAGAATGAGTTCAGACCAGGCAGTCGCTTAGAGGATATGTTTGTACTAACTCGGTGCATAGAGATATTTCAGCAGATGAGAATAGACCTTTATGGATTGCATTTCTAGATATTAAGGGAGCCCACAACAATGTAGACAGAGAATTGTTATGGGATATTCTCAAGCGCGAAGGCATAGATGACAATGTTGTGGAGCTGCTGAGGGAGATACATAGAGACAGCCGCCTACAAATTGTATGGCAAGGCCGAAAATGTAATGAAGTGGTGGAAATTCACCAAACACTGAAGCAAGGATGCCCTCTGTCACCATTGTTGTTCACACTTTATGTTGAAGGGTTCCTGAAGCACTTTTTATTGAAGTCGAGAAATGTATTTGAAGGTAAATTAGACTATTTCAGAAATACTTTGCCACAAAAGTACCTCAGTCTGTTCAGCAGAAGTGGAGTTATTGACAATCAAACATGCCGTTTGCGATACTTCCGCTCCTTCTTCAATGATTTGCACTGCGAAGGCTGCGGCGGAACGGGGTGTGCCCTCAACGCTCCAACTACTGAATGTCACTGTGGCATACTGTTCAAATTTGATTTTGGATGTTCACGCAGACGCCACTATTTCCAATTTTGGTGCCTACGACGTGCCAAACGTGGTTATCTTCAGCAAGCTACCGATCGCTCAGCCAGTGCACTCATCCCGGTCCCCCGCAGCGACCGCAGTATCTACACTACGTAGCAGACAGCAGCTACATGCAACTGCAGCATTTGCTTTGTGCACGACAGGGCTAGATTGTGCGCTTGAGCTCATATGCTCTTATATGGCTGCACTACGGGGCGCTGACCGGCTTTGTCCTGCACCAGCTTGACTGATGGATGGTAACCACATCCAACTTGTGCATTTTGAAGCGCTATCAATAGCTCAATATGAAGGGAAGTCTGCTGGAGCATCTAACCAGGAGTGAGTGCGCGCTGGCAAGCGTGCTTGTGGTCCGACCTTTAGTTTCATGTGGTTCGAGGCTAGTTGAGTGTTCAAAACTAGCCGGAATTGGTGAGACCCGACGGCTACAACACCGATAAGCAGGGTGGCCACGGCCGAACGTGAGCAGTCGATTGTTGGCTTCTTCTGGAAGTACATAATTATTATGGAAATTCAAAAGCAGATTTTAGCTTACTTCAGTTTGTTTATTAAACTGCGTCAATACATATACAGTACACAGTAACAGTATGAAGAAGCGCACTGATCCAAATACCCTTCGGGATTGATTTCAGCTATTGGCCAATGGCAGCCATGTTTGGGAATCTGTTATATTGCGAAATAAAGGGTCCAGAAAAGAGTGAGGAGCAGAGTTTTGTTGGAAAGAAAAGCGTTTAAGAGGAAGGTGACTTCGCGCTCTGCTTGCGAGATCCACGCGCCACGCACGACTGCAAAATTGGTCTGAGACGTTCACTGGAGCGTATGCTATCCGCAGACTGTTCTTTCACCAAGCCCAAGGGGTGGTTCAGGGCCCTTTAAAGGCATAGACGACTGGAAAACAGTGAATTAGGGTTTGATTTATCATGCATGCGTAATGGGCAAATGGTGCAACAGAAGGTCTCTGGACTGATGCATGCGGATGACATAGTGCTACTACTGGACAATGTCAGAGATTTACAGAGACTTGTGAATAAGTTTGGCAATGCAGCGACAAATCTAGGTCTTACGTTTAGCATAGAGAAACCGGGAGTTAAGATGTTTAATAAAGAGACGAGTAGTTACGTGGTGTCAATTCAACAGCAAGTCATACGCAGAGTAAAATATAAATGCCTTGGAGTATACATAAACGAAGGAAAGACTTATTCAAGCACCCACCAAGATAATCTGAAAATAAAGGGGAAGCGGAATGGGGGGGGGCAGCAGTAATGAAACATAGAGCACCTTGGGGCCACAATAAATATGTGGTGGTGCGTGGAATCTGGAAAGGAGTATCGACGCAAACGCTAACGTTTGCAAATGCCATTCTGTGCTTAAAATCGGATATCCTGTTGGGGTTGGAAGTTAACCAAAGATCGGTAGGCCGGTTGGCTTTGGGAGCCTTTGGGAGAGGGTAAAACCACAAATGGGGGGGGGGGGGGGGGAAGCAGTGCAGGGTGACATGGGTTGGGCCTCTTTTGAAGTCAGAGAAACGCAAAGAAAAGTTAGTTTTGAAGAAAGACTCAGAAACATTGATAAAAATAAATGGCCAGCTAATGTGCACAAGTATCTTGACTTGAAATGCGTGCACACAGAATGGAGGAAGAGGTCAAAAAATTTGGCAACCAACTACAGGGTAATGAAAGTGTAAATAGACAACCAGGGAGTCATCAAAAAGAAAGTGTGAGAAACAGAGACAGTGAATTGGATGCAAAGAACGGAAACAAAAATGACCATGGATATTTACAAGAATGAGAAGAAAGAAATTAGAAGAGGAAAATCTGTACAATTGCCTAAATCTGTAGCTGGTTGCCTAACGACGAACATGCCGGAGCAAGTATTCGCAACAAGATGAGGCATGTGTATGAAAATTTGTATGCTGCAGCAAAATTCCGGATACCACTCAGCACATCCTAATGAAATGTGAAGGGACTCGCCCAGTGAGACCCGTGAGCAATGTATACCTTCCAGTGATGATTTAATGTTGATGGAAGCATCAACCGGTCAGCAGTCAAGATAGGCAAGAGACGTTTAGAGTATTGGTAGAAAAAAAGCACGGAAACGCCATTGATTTATCAGGAAGATCCACGTGTCCCTGGTCTACCTGTTTACGCAATATTCAGTAGATATCTATAGCATTTCAAATTGTATGTAGAAGAGGTACAAACACAGACGCACATCTTTTGCTTCTTTCAGATGCAAGAAATGGAGATTCCTCGATCAGTGGCGGAACTCAAACTGCGGGAGCACCAAGGAAATGTGGTGGAGGCCCTGATAGAACTGACAAACTAATCTTTGCGTGTGATTAAACATTGTGTGCCATTTTTACTTAGTTCTCCTTTGCCTTCCTTGTGGTCTCGAGTTTCTTTCCTTATTAATATGGGCAGCCGTGTAGAACTATGTTTTCTGACTGCACCGATGCAGTATCAGTGATACTGCATGCTGCCGCAAATGTTGCATCATTCAGGCCGTCATGTTTGTGGCTTCACTAGCTGAAATGCCATCACATTCAAGCTTCTAGTTTTGCACAGGCAATATCTTGCGGTGGGTTTTGTTTACTTGAAGTATGATTAGAAGGATTAGAAGTATGCACTATCAGTGATGATGTCGCACCAAGAGAGGTAGAAGGAATAGTAATATGACGTGGCAAAACTTTGCACTCCCTGGCATTTTCAACATGTTGATGGTGAGAGTTTTTGCACTAACATGACAAGTAGTGCTACAGTTCTACAGATATCATGATCTAGCGTTGTCCACAAAGAATTGGTACACGTAATTTGTTTCAGAAGCTAGAAAATAGAATACTACATACAAGCAGAGTGCTGCACCAAAGAAGAACTGACGCATATTTTTTAAGTTGTAGAAGCTCTATCATGCAATTCTTGAACCTAAAAGGGTGACACTTATCAAGTATGAAGGTTGGAAAACTCTTGTGAGATATTTTAATGTAATACTAAAGTCGTTTTGCAATGCCGTACTTCGTCATCAATACTGTTGTGATGTCATGACACAGCAAAATTTGGTGAGTGGCATAGCAATAAGGCTAGGTATGATGCTGCTCTTAAAATAAAAATGGACAAGAGTGTTGCGTGCGTTTCTTCAGGCTGTGCTTGTTTGTGGCATCTGCAGCGATTGCAGGAATGGAACAAGCCAGGATATCACGACGAATTCACCTTCTGTATTCTGAAACTACCGGGTGCGCGAGGTATTTCGGAACACAATGTTGGCTTCAGGCAGAAGAGAATATCCCCAGCAAAAATAGACATATTTTCACCAAACTTTGGGAAATACTTCTCTTACGGTTTATTTCCACGATTACTCAATCCACTATCCGCAGCAATAACCGATTCAGTTAGGCTTTGAAAACGGCTGCGTGCACGCATCATGTGTCCTTAGAGATGTTGGCCATTAAGTCAGCAATGGCAGCCTTCAGCGAGTCTTGTATTATGTAGCTCTTTGTTGGCCTCTCTCTCAATGACACCCCAGACATGGCAGTCCAGCAGATTTAAATCTGCAGAACTTGGAGGCCACAAGTTGGGAGTGATGTGGTCGTAGAAGTTGTCAACCAGCCACCCCTGGGTGATGCAGGCGGTGTGGGTGGGAGCCGAATCTTGTTGAAAGACATAAGGTCTTCCTTTTGAAACAGTCTCTGTCCAGGGCTTTACAACGGTGGCAAGCACCTCCACCTGCGTGGCAGCGTTAATGCGGAGTCCTTCTGCAAAAAAGTGTGGCGGCGTGACATTACCCTCGTTGCTGACGACGGCATCACAGATGACGGAAATTTTGTATGCATCACTGTAGGCACCTTGTCAGCGCTTGCGCAAAGCCACCTGTCGTTACGGGGGTTAACTTTTTGGTCTTGGCCGAAATTGTTTTCATCTGAAACAAAGAAAACTAGAGCATTCCAGGCTCCTCAGGTCTCTTCAGCTTCAAGCGCTTGGACTGTTGCAGACGATTCTACCGAGTTTTATCGGACATGGATTGCCTCCCTCCTCATGAGATAGAAATGGTACCTCAAGTCCTCATGCACAGCGAGCCTGACAGTTGACTCTGCAACTTGGAGCTCCTTTGCAATGGCCCGCATTATTGACTTCCCTGGGTCGTTGCTCAGGGTGACTTGCAGCCGCTGGAGAAAATCAGGGGCTCTGACGACGTCTGACTGCTGACTGTGCTTTTACCTTTTCGCCACAGATGCCACGTCACCACCAGAACACATCAGTTCTGTCTGCGCCTTTTAAACGAAAGATTTTCTACGTTGAGAAAGGTGACAATTTCCAAGTCGCTGTAGTGTGTGGCCAGGGCGACGAGGACTGCATGGCGTTTCATTTCCTGCGTAAACCTGTACCCTTCCATTTTTGAGCAAACTGCGCAGTATGAATGATAAGGGGTCAACCAACAAGAAGTCGCATACCTGGATAGATATGATAAGCCTGCTGCCTTAATTTAACATACGAGACGCAAACCGTAATGAATTTCGCTTTATTATTTTTTTTTTTGCAAAGAGGCTAGTGTTGCATATCTTTTTGAGCATCCACTTTCTCAATTTAATCGCCCTGGAGAGCAATGCACTTCCCCCACCGATGAGGGAGTCTTGCTAGACCTTCCTAAAACCACTTCTTTGGAGCGCTGCACACCCATGCCTGACAGCGTCTTGCAGCCCCTGTATGTTAAGCGAAATGCTGACAATGCAGGGGTCTATCTCTTCGTGGCTCCGAACAGGTGTTAGTCGGAAGGGGCTAAGTCGGGCGAATACGGCGGGTGCAGCAGCACATGAAAGCCCCTAATGATGCCTTCTACCGGTGTAATGTTGGGTGAGGCCACAGTTAGCGGCCGTCCAGGACTGGTCTCCTTTGCCGTTGATGCCCAGCCCGTTTTACAGCCATTCACCCAGTTGTAGATGGATCTTCAGGATGCTGTCTGTTTGCCACGCACTGCCTTAAGTATCCAGTGAATCTCCCTAGTGCTCATGTCCTCCTTGCACGAGAACCACGACATCTAACGCTGCCCTTGCCGTTCGCTCTCCCTGCTGTTCGCTCGGCTACTGACACATGCAGGGAACATGGGCCCTGACGACCACAAAATGGACACTGCTTGCACATGCTGCCATCTGCTGCTGAAACAAGTTCTCCACTGCTCGGGACAGGCACGCCAACAGATAGGGCAGCCCATTCGGTGTGGGAGATTCACAAGTGCCATTCATTATGGTATGCCTCCGTAAAAAAAAAAAAAAATATACAAGTGGAAAATGTCATGTTGGTGCTCCTTTAAAAGGACCCTAAGAAGAAATATTTCAGCTGTATTTCCCTTTTATAATACGTAGGAAACCACTATTACTGTGGGAAGAGGTGTCGCAAGTCAGAAAAGACACGAGTGGCAACACCACATCGAAATTCCCACACTAGCTTGCCGTGACGTCGTAGATTTCAGTGACGTCTGCTCAGGCGTCATTAATTTTTTATCAGTAAAGATCAACTGCCTTTTATTCTAAAAGACCCAAAGACTGAAATTAGCAAGTTTCGAGAACATTTACTGAGCCGCAATGGCCAAAATAAAAAGAAAAATAGTTTGAAATCCGTGACATCACACTCGCGTACCGCCGCTAGGGTTTGGGCACTGGTATTTAGTATTTCTCTTTAGTGCTCCTTTAAGAATGTGCTACTATGTATAAAACCTATAATTAAATTCTACTGTCTATGTGGAAGATAACTGCTATGAAGGCAATGGTCAACAGCCGACAACTGGACTTTTCAGTGGCTTGAAATTCAACCTGACTGCACAACTGCATGTATGATGCACCTAAATTGGAGGTAAAACAAGTACTATGAATGGGGACTGTTGAAAAAAATTTATTTGCTATTATGTTCTGGCACATTTGCCTTTCGACATTCATTAATGGCATTTTACGGCGCTCACCCATTGCGGTAGCTCAGTGGCTATCAGACTTGTACATATTACAGAAAAAAAAAGTTACCAATTCCAATTCATTTAAAAATGTAATTCATTCCACTGACCAATTACTGCCTCCCAATGTAATTGAGCAGTTGCTAGAATGTAATAGACTACTTTTGCGTTTTTATCTGACCCAACTTTTATTGACACAGCGCAAATATGATAAATAGGACAAGCTGACCTGGCTCTTTCAATGCGTCCTTTGCAGCCCTGCACAAGTTTGTCTTCACTAACACCCACTGCGGTGGCTAAGCGCGAGGTCACGGACTTGATTCCTGGACGCAACAGCCGCATTTCGACTGAGAGAAATGTGAAAAACGCTCGTTTACTTCAATTTAGGTGCAAGTTAAATAACCCAAAGTGGTCAAAATAAATCCAGAATCCTCAACTACGGCTTGCCTCACAATCGGATTGTGGTTCCACTAGGGAAATCTGAGAATTTAATTTAAGAAGATTTCAATCTCCACTAACCATTGCTTTTCAAAAATTTGCAGGTCATCTTCCCTCGTTTTCTTGTGAAGGCACCAGACTAGCAGTGGCACTGAATACCCACCTGATGTAAGCACTGGGTGGAGGGGCAGTGTCATAACATAGGAATCTTGCGCGCAGGAGTGTGGTTACTTAGCATCTGGGTCCCCTAGGAAGCACAGCACTTCATTATTGCTGTGGCTTGGAGGAGGTACTCCCGGCATGGTCATTGAAAAGATGAAAAAATTGTTAGTGACGTCCGAAGGGGTCATCACTAGTGAGGCATGGCAATGCCAGCTTTAATCATAGGCCAACATCTGGTGGAGCGTTAACGTAAGGAAATAAATACTGGCCACCTGGTTTTGCCAGTCTGAACATGCGCATCCATTGGGCTGCTGCACTGCATGACCGCTGGCATTCTACTGTAGTTTCCTGCCAAATTCAAGTGCTCAAACCTGGGTCGCCTGTTACAGCTTGTCAATAAGGTATCTGGTTACGTGCAATTAGTTACTGAAAAAGTAATTGAATTACAATGTGTGTTACTGAGTAAAAGAAGTAATTAATAAATTACAAATCTGCCAATGAATTTCATTGACTACATGTAATTCGTTTTGCACAAGTCTGGTGGCTACAGTGCTGCACAGGGTCGTGAGTTCGATCCCTGCCACGGCAGCTACATTTCGAGGATGGGAGCAGAATGCAAATACCCTCGTGTACCGTGCTTTGGGCACACAGTAAGTAATCCATATGGTCAAAAATGACCCAGAGGGCTCCACTATAGCGTACCTCATAGATCACTCTACAGTTTCGGGACAGTTAAAACTGCACAATGTTTTCACAATGCTCATCTAAAATGCTGTTCTAGGAGCATATGTTACATAGTGACTGCTGAAACCGTCAGTTTCGCAAAGAAGTCTCATTGAGTAAAGGTAAAAGTATCTGTCCTCATTGGAAATCATTGCGCGTTTGAAAGCAGTGTAAGAAGATATGCATGATGACGGTGTGTGCTAACACACTGCTTAGTAATGTTGAACTTGTTAGCACATCGACCAGTCACGGGAGCATGTCCGACATCACAAGATACTGCTACACGAAGGTTGTGATCCATGACGGGTGAGTTCAGCTTTTATTTATGTGAAATAGTTTTCATTCATCACCTTCTGTGCACTCAGAAATGTGTGGAGCTTTATGGATCTTGAAATGTAGTCTACGAAGAAGAATAATTAAACAGGTATCTGGGGTGTTGAGCCTTTGCTCATTTGTGTTTCTTATTAGGGCACGGTCTCGTAGCTCTTGGGCAAGCAGTCGGGTTGTCACTCTTCCAGCCAACGTACGTTCCCTTGTTGTACTCCTTGAGCCATTTGTAGAGTGGGTCGAAGTACTCCAACAGTGCACTGGCATCCATTTCTCTCGTCCTGCCTTTGGTTAGCATGGCCAAGGCTTCTGGCCATGGTTTGGAGTATCCCAGCTCCATTACATCCCTGCGCAAAAAAGGATGTGTGTTTAGAGTGCAGCTTCTGCCTTGCTGCTGCAACATAATGTATGCACGTGAGCCTCACGTCTGCACCTCCCTTAGGAGTTTATTGCTGTGTTCCTATATACTGCTTTCTTTTTATTACATTTGTGTAATTTGCATGATCACTCATAATGTATTCACCTTATGTAATTTGTGGGCTCCCATAACTCAAGCAAGAATTCTAGGGCCCTGTCTTTATGAAGCCTGCACTGTGGATATAATGACCAACAACAGTAAACTAATTGGTTGACAATAGAGGTACTTAGCCACTTCATATCCATATTGCCCTTTATGAATTATTGCAGGTATATTCAGAAGCAGCGACTTGTATGTTGTGATATTGTGTTCATTCAAAGCATGTCGACCTATTATGGCAACGACCGAGTAAGTTCCACCTATAAAGTGCTTTTCATACTTTGTGAAGAGCGTGAAATACACAGTGAGCACAGGTGTGGCATAAAGGCATATGCAGCTATGTAACTTTTATAAACTTACATGGCTATTTTTCTTTTTTCTCTTGAGCGAGAACACTCGGGCAACACATTTCTAGCATGTTGTAGCTGAACACAGCATCACAAGGTGCTTCCATCACTGCTGCCCTCATCTACATCTTCAGTGTACTACGAAAGACAATGCTTATATGGACATGCTAAAATGGTCTAAATACAAAGTATTTTGAAATGAAAATATTTTTGCTACACTGGCAAACAGAATTGCCAAAAGCAAAGGATTGATTTAGGGCCAGCATATGCCGTGTATGAAGAAAAATGAGTCATTTTCGGGCTCGATCGCAGGTAACTTTTTGTGGTGTCTATCATCGAAGTTGATTTTCATCAGTGTCTTATACTTTGTTGCTCCGCTGTTTTAGGTATTTCATTAAGAGCAATGTGTACTGTGATACCAAGCAGGTCGTCGGATGGCAGCCCCAGGCTTTTACCATGTGCAGAAAAGTATGAACTGCGTCCAGGTCCTTCCATGTACTACGTGTTGTGATGTGTCACTGCAAATTCCAATGCACATTTCCACCCATCTGGAAAACTAGGGTAGTGGTTCAAGTATTTCTTTGTCATGCATTGGCCTTCAGGGTGGTACAGTGTCGAAAATTGTCATTTGATTCCTCTACTTTTTGTACATTTTCTCAGCTCTTGACTGTGGAATGCTGTAGTGTCCAATACTGTGACTTTTATGTTATTGAACACTTTGCATTTTATTAAAGTGATATCGCAACTGGTATCTTTTCTGCATTTCATTTGTGCCATCCTAGTGCATTCATCAATGGCAACAAGAAAAGCCTGCGTTTGCCTAATGCCTCCTTCTTTTTTTTAAATCTCTGCAAAGTCAAGATGGATGACTGCAAAGGGCACGCGTGTATGCATTGGAATAACCATTTCGTTCACCTGTGGCTTATATTTAACTTTAGCAACCTGACACAAGTGGCAGTTTTGAACATAATCAAAGACATCTTTCTTCACGCCCTCACAAATTAAGCGTTGGTTTAACTTCTTGAATGTCTTCCCAGATTCATCATGGCCACCAGATTCGGTGTCTTCCACTACCCCTGCTACCTTGCTAACTCAAACATGCTTTGCTTCATGTTCAAACATTACGTTGGATCTTTGTGGTTTCTTTAATTTTCTTGGCAAGGTCGCACTGTGCCTAGTAAAAAGGTGTGTCATGAAGACGCAGTTACCTCGATGCTTTATCAAATTTTTGTGACATTTTAGCATTGCTTTCTAAATTACCGAAAGATAGTGAAGAAATTAAACCTGCACATGGAAGCATAAAGTGGAGCTCGAGAATGAAATTTCATGCTGCTACAAATCTGGTCACAAAAGATGGTGCAGGCTTCAAATTAAGCATACAAGCTTAAATTATGTTGACATCACACAAAGTGGTAAAAGCAGAAGCAAAAAAGAAAACACAAGTAAGTTTGCCATGTAACATATAGTGTGGTTCAACACTTGAGCAGGGAATCTTTTCAACCGCTGTGGCCTATTAAAGGCAGTTTTAGTGTTCTCTTTCCCATGGCTTAAAAAGGCACCATGGGATATTTCTTGCCATATTGGGCACCTCCTTAAAATGTGTGATGAACTTACCCAAATAACTTTCCTGCCTCTTTCGACCTGTAGAAGTCGCACTTGTGCAATGGCCCAGTGTGGTTGGCTTCTTCACAAAGTGCCTTGTAGAATTGGAACTGCAGAACGGTGCTTGCAAAATACCTGCATTGAATAATGCAAAAGAGACATGAGTCCACTTTTGCTACAAGGTCTGTAAATGGGAGCCAGTGGGGCTGTTAGGAAGGTAATTAGAAAGACACACTGAGATTCGATAAATATTCAATTCCTCTTTACATTATGCAACCGACTCCTCTCTATAATCCCTCGATGCTTGAGGGTATGCCAAATAACTAAGTAAGATAAAATAAGTAAATAAAAATGCACTCCCTCACCAGTACTGGATGGCTTCCCCAGTATTAGGCCACGTCCTCCCTCCTGATTCTCTAAAGACATAAACTGGCATAGTCTAGGGTTAGGTGTCGTGACTTATGAAAAAAATAAAGGCTATTGTTGAATTGCTTGGAAAGTGAACAAGAGTTTTCACTTAGCAATTAGCCTCAAAGCTATGAATGAGTACATTTTTCTAGCCGAAGTGGTCACAGAAATTCCAAAATCGCAGAATCCCCTATCTAATTAAAATGCGTTGGAGCACGTCTGTCTCCCTAGCCCAGGCTGAGAGCTTACCAATATATTCTTACAGGGACCTTAAAGCAAAACACTAAATCAGTGTAAACTGATATAATATTGTTTGAAAACTGTATTGCAGTTAATTTCGTGATAATAGGTTGATTATTAGAAGAAAAAAATTATCCCAAAGTTCAACTTTTTTAATGTTGAGCCCCCAATGCCAATACGTCAGTCTGACGTCATGGATTCTAAGGAATTTTTGTGTTGACTCCGTAAATGTTCCTGAAACTTGCTGTTTGAAGTCCTTAGCTATTTTAGAACACCATTAGTCTATTTTAACTGATAAAGAATTAACTAGGGCCTTAGAGTCACAGACTGACTAGCAGACGTTATAAACGTTGATGACATCATGGCAAGTTGGTATGGGAATTTCATGGCGGTGTCGCCTTGAAGAGTGGTATTTTTGTTATTGCTGAATGGTAGTTTACTAATACAGGGGATGTATTCTGTAAATGTCTACCTAGTGCAAAATGTTCCTTGCATCTGCTGCTGAAGTGCTGATTGGCTGGGCTGGGGTATGCATGATAAGGAGACAGGCGTCCCCAGCCAATGAGCAATTCAGCAGCAGTAAAATGGACATAGTCCAATAGAATATAACCCCCCCCCCCCCCCCCCCTTGCAGGTGAAAATATTTTTATCTACTAGATAGTACCAGATACCACAGGCACACGTGCACACATGCATCATGCGCATACACAGTATGACCGTGCTGCCATAAGCTCAGTCCAATCAGCACTTGACTGAATTCTAAAAAGGGAGAGTGTGTCCCCTTGCATTTCCATGAGAAGCAAACAATTGGACAAGCACATTCGGGAGCTTGCAGCAACATGGTACCTATGTGGCCTTCAACCACTGGACCAGGTTACTGATTCTTCTATTTCATGTCTGAAGCTGCGCTGTGCTTGTCACGAATTTTGAATGGGTGGCATCAAAGGTGCTGTCATTAATTATTTATGGAGCTCTCGAGAAATTGAGGCTTTGTACAGGTATTATGTTGACAGCCACCTAAAAAAGCATGGCACAAGGTTTTGTTATCAGTACTTTTTTAAGAAAAAGAAGTGGAATTGAGCAGGTCGTGTAATTGCGTACAGCACATCATCAGTGGCCTATTAGAGTCACAGACTGACTTACAAAGAAGAGAAGGAATATTCAGTTGAGTATGGCTGCGAAACAAGCGGTACGGCAAGATGAAGAAATTTGCAGAAATGCTATGTAGTTGGCTGACACAAAACAGGTAATTAGAAATTGCTGGTAGGGGCCTTGCAGTGCACAAGAAATGGTATGATAATTATTGATTAAATTGAGCTTACCTTATGTATGGTACGTTGGCAGACATGTGGTATTTTGAGGGCGGGTCGAAGTCATCCATTGCTCGTGGAACACCGGGGCAAATTCCTTGGTAATTCAGTCTGAAATGACAAATTCAGAATTTCAAGTCTTCCCTTCTAACAGAAATGTGAGGCCATTGAATATGTAGAAAGCAAGAAACACGTTTTTCCAGCTAAGCATATATTCAGGCATCATGGGAAACAAGTAATCACTTTTTAAGTAGTGAACATTCATGGCTCACAATTTTATCGTTTGCATTTTTTATGTCGGGTGGTGCGCAATATCCCCAAAGTTCCTTCCTCTAAATAGCAAGTTCAAGATGTATTATTGGAAAAAGAATAGAGAACAGGCACAACGAGACAGTAATAATAAAATGTGAACTAGCCCAACTATGCATCCTGTTGTAAGATGTATTACTTGTTGCGGGACATCGGTGGGAATGTCCTGGCAGTATATATTGTCACGACAAGGATTCAGCAAAAGCTGGCCTTAAAAGCCAAAGTAGATGCTTTGTCTCATCCATGAGTGTTTGGGGTGACATACAGAGGCCTCTTTTCACGGTGCACAAACGTGCACATGATCCCAATGTCTTTTTAACTCTGTGTAGCCTTCTTCAATAGCTACGCTTCAGTTTTGTCTGATGATGTTAAAACAGGTGCACCAACCCTGTAGTCTTAGTACTGACATGTGACATTTTTTGTTGTGTTTTTTGTTAAGTGAATGCCTTGGAGCTCGAAACGCTGCCCTAAATAATTTACTATAGTAGCTTTTCTACCGACAATTTTCAAGTTTCATTTCCCCAGGGGTTGTGTGGGTTGTGACGTAACAACACGGAAGGTGGTCACATGGTAGCAGGGCATTGCGATGTTCTGGAACTCACTCCAGCTCGCTTGTAGTCATCTGTTATGGTACTACATCGGGCCGCACAAGGAGTAGCAGTATAGCATACAACTGAGTCAGTCCCGAAATGTCATCATAATTTTGGCCACCTGCGGTTCCACATGCACCCAAAGCACGCGGAATGCGAGTTTAGTTTGCAGTCTTCCCCCATCTGAGTTCGGCTGTGGTGGCCAGGAATCAAACCCGGGACCTCGTGCACAAGCAGCTGTGGTGGGCCACAGTGGCAAGGGCAGAGCGAGTGGTTGAATGGGTCCAGGTCATTTGTGCTAGGCATTGACACCAGCAGTTCAAATGCGCACTGTGTGGGTGCAGCTTGCCGTTTCCTGTCTGTAGCATGAAGCGGGACAGATGATCAAGCACACGATCGAATAACATGCACATTTTACATTCCCAGAGTGCCTTACAGCCGGCACACAACAACCACGAAGCCTCGTCCTTATATATAGTCACATGCCATCGATTGTGCACGTGCCAACTAAGATAGCGATAGCGAGCCAAGTCTGCGAGGCATCCACGGGGCAGCACGCTACAGCTTTTACAGGAGTCTAATAACCTTATAGCCATAGCACTGTCCACTTCTCAAATAATCAATTCCGGCTTTGTTACATAGTTCAATATCTGTTTTGATTGTTGAGGAATAGAGTGCAGTGTAATGGTCTTGTTGTAGTATTCACCATTGAGTTTGAGATTAAACATTACTAGGATAAAATCTGGCACGGTAATTGGTTAGTCATCGTGGCAATTGTGGGTAATAGGTGCATTTTTCTACAATTTGGTGCAGCTTCATTGAGAAAACGCATCGCACTCACTCTTTTTCTTTGAAGTTCAGCGGAGCTGCATTCTAGCCTTGCACGGTTTCTTTAGAGCTGTTAATTGTTTTATACTTGCAGTTATTCAATTTAATTGGATAGTTCTCACCTCATAAATGAATTGTATCACCTTCAAACATGTGTGTCAGAAAATCAAGATGACGTTTGGTTGGTAATGTTCACCATGTAATATTATTTTTCATATTCTTAATTGTTTTTGTCTGTGATTTACCGAAAATCATTTAATGGCAGAAATCTAAAGGTGATGAAACCAATTATTTTCATATAGTTAAATTGCAATAAAAAAACAAGCTTCAAGAAGCTTTATACAAGTCACAAGGGTGTTCGAATACTGAAGGACAAAGGCAAATTGACATACAGGGACGTCTGTTTTTATTTTAACAGCATTGAAAAAAAAATAAAAAGATTTTGCTGTTACTACTCTTTTGTCCTCGCTCAAATTTTTCAGCGATGTCAGATTCTTTCGGTTCGCATCATTGAGTAAAACACTTCGCATCTTTGCTTGTCAGGTGTTTCCAGAAAAAAAAAAAAGTTAACTCATTGGATGTGCACTTCACCATCTGAGATGTGAGCTGCTGCAGAACTGTGGACTGCTTTTGCCACATTACGGCATCTCTGAGTCTGGAGCAACCAGGCAAACAAGTCTGCCAAGTATTTTACTGAACAATATGCATGAAACACTTTTAGTGCGCAAAAGCCACAGACACAGAAAAGATCAACAGTAGTTGGAACAAAAGATGTCCTTGGAGCCAACATTTTGAAACAAGCATACCTGCCAACCTGTTAACTTTAATATTAAAAAAGCAGTCCTGTGGACATTACAAACTTAGAGGGTTGTGCGCATCCCTTTTTTTAAAAGCTTGCCCTGAGCGCACACCTTTTGTGGGGTAGATATGATTTTCTTAACAATGATTTTACCTTATGATGCATCGCACAAAAAGCGACAAACTTGGCACAGCAGATACGAGAAAGCAACTCGCTGTTTTTAAACCGCAGTTACCTTTTCAGCGACATTGCTGCTGCTGATTTCGTCAGCCTCGGGCTTCTGAATAAGCTTGCTCGAAGCTTATATACCCCTCTGGCATATAGCATCTTCCACTGCCCCAAATGGGTGGCACAGGTATGATCAGTTTCCGCCTTGTATGCATTTTTTTGCAACCTTGCGCCACCCAATCTTTTGAGACCGCTCAAACTTTTTTCGTGAACAGAATTTACGTTACGTAAAACTTGGCTTAACATTCGTAAAATTGTAGAACGGACTCATATTCGTAAGCTTTACGAAAAAGTAGGGAGAGTTGGCAGCTATGTGAGAGGACTTGGCATTGCATGCTGAAATGTTTGTGCTGCTACAAACAATACATTGACCACAGCCCCAAGGGACACTAAACTACTCATGTATAAATCGCTAATCCGGCCTATACTAGAGTATGCTTCTCCTGTCTGGAATCCACACAAACAATGCCACATTAATCAGATTGAGGCCATCCAAAAGAAAGCGATCCGCTTCATATGCCGTAGGTACGACAGGGATTTTTCACCCTCTACAGCGCTTTTATCCCTAGGCTTACAACCACTCTCAGATCGCCGACACACGGAATCACTGAAGTTTTCTTGCCGTATATCTTCAGATAATTATCTACCTCCTGCAAAACCATCTCGTACTAGAAGTTACCATCACCTAAACATCGTGCCTTATTTTGCCCGTACGGACACTTTTAAATACAGTTTATTTCCCCGTGTAATTGAATACTGGAATTGTTTGCCTGGTCCTACTCGTTCTCTTCCTTTAAACTTATTCTTAGCAGCCATTGAATAGTTTTTGTTTTGTTTGTATTGCCTTTATTGTTTATTATTTGTCATTCCTCTGCTTTTCACACCCACTCCTGCCATAGCCCGATAGGGCTGCAGTATGTACAAATAAATAAAAATAAATTGGTGAAACGAAACAGCCAACGGAGCTTACATCAAATGGCCATTGTACAGACACAGCCGAGGAACTACCCAGAACTGTCACTGGACATTTTAGCCTGCCAGGTCACACTTTCAGAATTTGTACTTTACATTCTACTGTCAGAATTTTGTTCCCCCAGAGACGGAAAATTTCATTTACAAGTTCAGCACACAGCAATCAATAGGCATAACTGCCCCGACGAGGACAAGTCCCCGTGTCTAAACATTCGCTCCTGCCTGAAACTTCTCTTATTCTACCACTGTTGATCACTTCCGGTCTCCACCTTCCTGTGAATATTTTTTCTTGCTTGGATGCGGAAGGGGTAAGACAAGTGAAAGAGCTAACATTCAGGTAAATTCTATTACTGAGAAGATGCTATTTATATGTAGAATACATATCATATAAAAAAGCCATATCACGTAGACACCATATTGCAAATACAATGAAGGATAACACACAAAGGTGACAACAAGGCCAAATCACCTATTGGAAAAGATACAGGTACCAATCTAGAATCTGCTTATCAGTCATAACCTACTCATGTAGGCACCTAGGTAAATTTATACTTTGCTTGACAAAGCATTATGGGATGTGTCTTCTACGTATGAATAGCATGTTCTCAGTGATAAAATTTAGTTGGTGCTTAGCGCTTGTCTTACCCTTTCCATGTCCATTGGTTTTAGCGTTAGAAGTTTGGTCATGTAGTACCGAACTATAGCCCGATCTCTCACATTTTTAGACAATATGGACTAAAAGATGCATTCCGTTAAAATCATGTAGAAAAGCAGAAGCTAGTGCATTATCAATGCGAGTATGAAGTTTAAGGTGTGGCTTATGGTGTGCTAGTCTTGTGTTACACTGCTTGTCCTCGTGCTAATTTTATAGGGATTTTCCTCAATGACAACTTGTTGTGAACATTCTGTATTACGTAGTGTAGCAGCCATAGGCAGAGTTATGGCATTGCCTTGTCTTTTAGGCCTCCTTCCACATATGTTTGGTTTGATGCTTTGGTGAGAACAGGTATCCTAAACACAGTGAACATATCAAGAGAGTTGAAAACATTTTTGTGCCAGATTACAAGCCACAAGGTTCATTATAAGGTTGCGAGTTTGATTTCCAAGCTCTGTTTTGGTAGAAGGCAAAACTACCTATGTGCAGTGCTTTGGGTGCCATGTTGAAATCTCTTTGTTAGGTCAAAATTCATCTGGAACCCTTCCCTACGGTGTTTCTCGTAGCCCTTGTGTTGCGTTACAATGGTAAACACCATTTAATCATTCAACAAGCCGCAAGGTTCTCGGTTAAGTACAAACTGGCACTTACAACAGAGTCCACCAAGCCTTGTTGTAGTCTTCTGGCTTGTAGTTGCCCTTAAACACATTCCACCTCCAGAGGTCAAAAATGTACTCCGAGGGTATGATGGCCACTTTGTCCATGGCGATACTGTGCAGGTAGTTGATGTCCGTTTCTGGAATGCAGGACAACAGGGCTGCAGGTTTTCTGTCACCAATTTTTTTTACCTGTGCAACTTGCACCACAGGTGCGCCAGCCACAGCACACCACCTGCTATGGACATGTCCTGGCCTATCCTCACTGCGAAGAATCTGCCTTGCTGGGCTACAGAGCTCAGTTGTCGCACTATACGACTGGATCCTTCCAAGAGGGACCCCTGAACACTGCAAAGCTATATATGACAGCTTGCTGATCTACCTTATAAGGAGCGAAACAATTAACCTAATCTAGGCATCTCACCGGAAAAACCACTGGGGATGCCTTTTAATACATGTAGATTTTTTATTTAATAAACGTATTTCTATCTCATTAATGTGACTCCTTTGTCCTTTATTTGTCATAATTTCTTTGTTGTAATTGGTTTTGCAAATCCTTCATTTGCTGTAATCTTCTGGGGGTCTACACTGTGTACCCTCTCTGCACATGTTGGACATTGTTCAGCACTTCATGTGTTTTTAATGTCAGATGGTTGCACATTGTCTCTGAGTTTCGGGTTCTTTGACAACGATAGGTGTGCTACCTCTGGAATGTGTGCTGCAATGGTGCTCCTGAATTTTTTTTTTACTTGTTGCAGGGCTCGACCAGGCTGGTATAAGCTGCCTCAACTTGCACATGTTAGAGTGCTTTGAGCACTAAGATGCTTTGAGTACGTATGTAAGTTTTCACATGCATAAATAATCATATTTTTTCATCAAACTGCTATACATAAGGGAATTATCCAGCCTGCTTAAGTCTTGCGGCTTGTGTGTGTGGCTGGGCAGTCGTAGTGTGGTTCACGTTTGTAGCCTAGGAAACAATGTAAACAAATGTACCTACAGCTAGGTGGTACAACCATACCTTAAAGGTCTGATAACACTTCATGTACAATTAGAATAGATCCTGTAGCACTATAATTACAAGAGATACAAAGAAACACTCAGTGTCTGCGTGTGCTTTTTTTTTGTATGCTTTGATCCTTTATCCTGACCACCTGGAACAGCATGCCAAGCCTGTAGCCATATTGACGACATCTCCAGTTATCAAATGCGCTTTTTCAGTCTCCGATACAAAATTAATGCAAGAAAGCAATGTTTAGGCCTGGCTTGCATTTCTGCAGTGAAGCTGTTGAGGGCTGCAGCTGTTTTCGTGCAGCGGTGAATGCAGTTGTGCGGTGGCATGCTCGGTATCAGCTAGCAATGCAATCTGTGACAGAGTCCAAAATTTTTGCGGAATGTAATTAATAATGATTACAAAGCAAGAGCTACATTGCTCATACCTTGCTTGAATGGGCAACCTCTTTCTGCAGTCTTTTAGGAAGTAATCTAATTTTTGTTTCTCATGTCATATTTTACTGGCTCCATGTTGGAGGTCAGTTAGGACTTTGTCTGCGGGGGTGGAAACTGCCAGTGTGGTCAGTATCGAATGCTAATCAAAGATCAGCCATCAATGCAGCCTGTGTGGAAGCCCTGAATCAGCCATGTGACCAGGCATTGGTGTGAATACACAGGCAGTGTCTGTGATGTATCATCACAAGAGCCAGCAAAGAGACCCCTAGTACTTTTGATGGAGGGTGTGAGAGCTCGCTTATAGAGCGTCGCGGTCTTCAATGTATCAGTTGTTCAGATTGGCATATATTAGGATTTTTGTTTTCATAGTACAATGAAAAAAATATATATTTATGTGACGCCCTTATGCATTACACACTTATGCATTATGGTCTACTCATAGCAGCAATCATGATGCTTCTCGCAGCAATATTGTTTACCCGGGTCAGCCTTTCTTTCTTGTTTCAGTGGTAGCAGTCGATTTGAACTTAATAAGTTCTTTCTTATTTTTTCAATGTAGCTTTTTCAATTTGGCTACATTTCTTAATTTAAAAAATTGGTGCTTTTCCTCTGGTGCCTGTGCACCTTCAACATCACCCTAAGAAAAACTTCAGGATGTATGCATTTTCACTGTACCTTCGTCCTCCATTCTCTCTTCCAGTAGGCCAACTGCCTTCAGGTGCTTTGGTGTGGCCACAGAGAGAGCGATAGTATCTCCAATAGCCTCATGGAAACCTAAGTAAAAAAAAAAAATCTTTAGGCACATGCTGGGAATAGCCACAATACTGCTTTATATTATGTATAGTACTAGTTGTAGATTTGTCTGCATAATTGCTCTAGGAATGGCACCTCTTAAATGGACAGCAAATAGGGATATTAAATTGGGCGGGATCGGTAAATTGGCTTGTACAGCAAATCCATCTTGGAGTTAGTGTACCAGCTCCATGTGACTCAACAGGTATCTGCTCACTCGATCTAGTCAGACTTGATAACTTTTTTTTTCTGCTTTAAGATTAGTTTGAAATTCGTAATGTTAACTTGAACTGTTGCTGCAATTTAGCTGCAAAATTGAAAATGGGCTAGCCTAGCTTTAATTCTCCCCACTAGTGGTCAGCCTCTTTCTGCGAAATAAAAGCAGGTAGAGGCATTGAGAAAATATTTCACCAGTCTAAGCACATTTGCTATAGTTGTTTAGTGCCCTTTTAAAGTGACACTAAAGAGAAATAATTTGAATTGGTATAGTTAATTACTCGTCTACAATACCGAAAATAAGCCACCCTTACAATGACTACATGTTTAGGCTATGGCTAAATTTTTTAGAAAGAAGTTGTATATACCCCTGAAACATCTTTGCAAAGCCGTAGGGCTGGTAAATGTCTAGTTTCCCTGTTAGCAGCCTTTGAGCAGCACCTTAAGCAGACGACGTAAGCACCTGGTGGTTGTCGCTGTGACGCAAGTCCCAGCATGCCGCGAATTTTCAGCGTGCCGGCGAGCGAAAATGGTGGCGTTTTTTTTCTTTCCAGTTTGGTATGCTATATTTGCGAGGTATTCATTGCGCTTCCACTCGAATTTCAAACGTCAAATTTAGAACCAAGGTTTCTTTGTATTTACACTATCCTAAACTATAGGGTTTTTACGCGGCTCGAAATTTTGATGAAGTTAGGCTTAAGATCCCCTACCACTGTAATGTCAGGAATTTAGACGGCGTCTATCAATAAATGTGTAACTACACTATTCTAAAAGAGTCAAAGACTGACCTTAGCAAGGTTTAACAACTTTTAGCGAGCCACGAATAACCCCAAATACAAAAAAACTTGGGAGACGCTTAAGCTTCGCCTTTAAGTGTAGAACGCGATAGCTTTCAAAGGTCCCCGACTGCTTCTCACGCTTCCCGGCAACTGCAGCTTATGCAACCGTAATCATTAGAGAGTTTTAGTTTCACGTACGTGGAAGAGTTCGCGTACGTGGAGCTCCTACGTGACTGAAATGCGCATGCGCAGAACGTGGAGGCCGCCCGCGCGTCTTGCGGACGCGCGTGAAAACCTCGCGCTTGCGTTGCGTGCTCTACGTACGTGGCGGTCCGACGGGGCGCTCTCGCGAGTTACGAAACTATCGAGAGACAGCAGGTTTCAAGATGGCGGCAGACCAAGCGAACGCTCCGAGCAGTGCTCCGCGCCTAAGATTTTCAAAAAGTGACGACTTAGATCTACTTCGTGATGCTCGAGAGTGCAACCCATTCGAAGACATGATGCGGCATCCAATGAGATGGACTGAAATCGCCGTGCTGCTGTCGGCGGCCAGGGGAAAAGTGTTCAGTGCTCGAACTGTGCACGATCGCGCAGACCTCCTGCTCACGCAGTACGCTGACAAAGACAGCAAAAGCCTCTGCACCTTGCTGCTTCAGTTGTGTGTAGCGCAAATAGATAGACGGTAAAGGTCAGTATATTTTTCGCATGCGGAAGCATCCATCGTATGTATGCGAGGGCTCCACGCAGGGACTTCTGGCGCATCTTCTGCGTACGTGAAACTATAAACGTAGCGGACGCGTGCTGCGGAACATACGCAGAGTTCTCACGTTTGCGTACGCAAAGCATCCACGTACGTGAAACTAAAACTCTCTATTACCGAGAAACGCTATGCGCGAAGGCGAGCTTTCTGTTTTTTTTTCCCTCGTACGGTCGGCGGCGCGGATGCGCGGAGGCGAGCGCCATCTGGTAATGCTGCAAGGAACCGAGCGACCCCGCCGCTCTGTGATTGGTAGAAACGCGGCGCGTGCCGTGCTGTGATTGCTAGAAAATGTTCGCTCCTGGTCAACGCACGGTCAGCGCGGGATTTGCTGCGTAACGGGGTCCTTAAAGGTATCACTCTAAAGATTTGACGTTCGTGACATCACAATCACGTAGCGGCCCTAGAGTTTCAACGCGAAGCCAAAAAAATATTTTGACCGTTTTTTTTGTCTAATAATCAACCTATTACCGCGAAGTTAACGAAAATGGAGTGTTTCGCGTTAGTGTCCCTTTAAGTACTTGTGCATTAAGTCGCCACTCATAATACGTGAAGTTAATCAGTGATAGTGTAGGACATTGCCCGCTAAAATAATAGACCAGTGTGTGCTCACCTGGGTTTGCACCAGTCCTAAAGAAGACCGGCTGCTTGGCATACTTGAGGAAGTACTCAACGTGACCCATTTCATGGTGCACAGTAAGCAGGTCATCCATCTTCACTTGTGTACATTGCTTGATCCTGTTGGCAGTCAGCGTCAAATTCGAGGAGCCACTCGTTATCAACAAAAACTCATGTCACACGTGCTATAGCCAACAAGCAAAGACAAGCTACTAAAAGGTCAATTGCAACGAAATTTCTCTTTGACCGCATTGGTTTTAAACGAGTAGCATGTATACCGTCGAAGCAATTTTGTCAAATCTGCAGGGTTGGTTATTGTGTAAATTTCTTGACACCTGGCTGTGAGCGCATATGACGCAATTCCTAGAACATGGCTTCTGGAGATTTTCAGTAAGACACGAATCTCTCAGGTCATGCCCAGGCGCTGCGCTGTTTCCACGATGTGGCTGTTTCTAAACGATCCGGATTCTACGGCACTTCCGGCGAGTGGTTACGCACTCCAAATTTTTCTGTACCTTTTGGGGCTCGTCCTCCTACAGTAATTGCCCTAAATATTGCGTACACTTCCTTTATTTAACACTCTGCGCTCGATCGCTGCTTTCATGAATGCTATGGCCGCATGCCGTTCGTGTCCGGCAGTGAAAGGAAATTCACGCCCGAAATGAATTCGCCTCTGTGGTTTTACGTGCCAAACCCACGATCTAATTATGAGGCACGCCGTGGTGGGGTGCTTGGGATTGATTTTAACCACCCGGGCTTCTTTAATATGTGCCCAGCGCACAGCACACGAGCATTTTTTTTTTTTTTTTTTTGCATTCGGCTCCTGTCGGAATGCGGCCGCAGCGGCCTGGATTAGAAACGAACCCGCAACCTCGAGCTCAGCAGCGCTCAACGCCATATATCCACTGGGCTACACCGCGGCGGGTCATGTATGCACAATCGGTGAAGGTCATCGCTGAGGGACAGGATAAGTTTGACGGTACTAAGCTGATTACGGTGCCGGGCTAGTTTGGTTAACTGTCGATGTTCGTAACGCAATCGGTAAGTGGAAGAAAGAATTGAGACGGACAAAGAGCGCCCCACTTGGCGCTCTTTCTTGTCCCTCTCTTCTCTCTTCCGCTTACTGTTTGCGCCACAAACATCGACGTTCCTCAGCTGTACATGTGGACTAGTTGGGTTTAGCATATGGCGGACGGCGCAGATGACTGTTTTATTCGTCCGCTTATCCCGTGGTCTGCGCTGTTCGCCACATCGAAGATAAACCTGAAGCAGAAGAACGTAAACTTTATTTTCAAAGCAGTGTAGATTTTTTTACCATGTGGCGGCTTTTTCTTCTTTCTTTTCTACTAGTTTTGTCATCAGGAAGTATCTCTGCTAGCTTATTTTCCACTTATTTCAAACGTAAAATTCTGCCGAGAGAATACGCATACACGCCAGCTGAAGCTATAATTAGGCATTTTGCGCGGTCCAATATTTTATTGCGGTTCCGCTAAAGGACAATGCTTTCAATTTACCGAACAAGTAAGGCTGAAAATTGATAGTCGATCTGTGAAAACGGTGGTTGACAAATGGTCATCCTAAGGGCACGCCTGCATTGATGCCCAATTTAGTGGAGCATGTTTCTGTGGTCTGCGCGACCGCTCCTTTTTTCTTTTTGCCGCGTTCTCCTTCCAACACGTGTTGTGAGCCGACCTCGAGTGACGCCGAAGTGCCTTCTCAGCGCAGCAGAAGCAGCGCGCCAAAGAAATTTCATTTGATTTTGCGCTAATTTGGTAGTTAGATGTGTTAGGTTAAACGAGCAATATATGTATATTATTTTTCATGCTTTTCAGTTTGTTGTAATGAATAATTGTAGTATTTTTCTACAAGTAGGTTTAATTTTGTACGATGCCTTGTTAGTGCAAGATAATGGTCGGTACTAGGAGGGACCCAGGCGTTCTTGGTTTGAGTGCGAGCATTCCTACGCTTTGGAAGAAACGCGGTTTGAGTCAGTACGCGATGCAAACAGGGTACTTTTAATATGTGGGATGTGTGTGCTAGGTACGCGAGTAGACCGCCTAGAGCAGGAGAAGCATAAGCTAGCTAAGCCTTTAAGCTTCCAAACCGTTAAGGTAGGTGCTCCTTGACGATTCGGAAGCTAGAGAAGGAACTCAAGAGCGAACAGAAGCAGAGGAAGCTTGTAGGAGTAAAGCTAGTCAACTTGGAAATGAAGCTGAGGGCCACCACTCCGCAAAGCAACGGTGATTGCTTCGATGCGAGCACCGCGAACGGGCGGAGTGATTGATGTACTGCACGGACGAGGGGCAGGGATCACGAAGCAAATAGCCAAAGAGGCCACCGACCTGCGGCATGTTTCAAAGGAAGCCCAAATCGCAGTTTTCACGGTGACAGAGGTTTAAAGGCAGCAGTATGCAATTCAAAGGGCAGTGCTTGTAGTAAACAGGGAAATTTGGACGCTAGATACGGCAATGAATTTTATGGTCGTTGACATCAACTGAGAAATGCACCGAGAAAGCAGCGAAGGCACTTTTGTGCGTGATGGGATACATTTTAGCGATAGTGTAGCAACACCGGTTGGACATCGATTCGTTTCACGGGCGGTAGCTTTATTCAGGCGGGCCCCAGGCAATGAGGAAGGAAGATTAAGCATTGAATGGGGGTAGCGACACACCAGCAAGGAACAGAATTAGGCCACAAAGCGTAGAAAAGAGGCTCGAAATATAAGTATAGAGACGGTAAAATTGGTTACATAAACATGCTGGGTGGTCGCAAGCAGTAAAAATGGCTGGAAATTGAAACGCAGCTGAATAACGAAGCTATTAGCGTAGACACCTTGACTGAAACGCATCTACGAGATTTGGAGCAGCCGCCTGTTATTGACAATTTTGTATGAGAGGGGTCAATAATATATATATATATATATATATATATATATATATATATATATATATATTGTACTGAAGGCGATTGACCGCGCTTCGATGTCTGGGGAAAGAAGACGACGATGAGTGTGGTTGTTGTTGACGCTCTAGCTCGCGCTCGCCGGTAACCAGACCTGCCTTTCGGATAGCCTTCTGTAACGCGCGTATAGTGCCTGTATACACACGCCTGGATAGCCTGTATACACACGCGTATAATGACTGGATACAGGAAAGGCGGAGGCGTAGGCATGCTAATTCGGCGAGGTATGAAGTGGCAAAGGCTAAAAGAGGCATGTCAGGAGCTTTTATGGATTAGCGGCACATGGAAAGGCAAAAGGACGTGGCTTGGAGTTGCTTACCTGGGGGCAGGTGGTGGTAGCACAGATAAAAAAATCGCAGTTTCGCCCGAAAGGCGAAGCATCAATTGCGATAGCAAATTAGTAGAGAGCTATACGGCACAGATAAAAAAATCGCAGTTTCGCCCGAAAGGCGAAGCATCAATTGCGATAGAAAATTAGTAGAGAGCTATACGGAGTAAGGATAGTAGTTTTATCGGCTGTATAAACTTGGACACATTCACGTACTAACTGAATTAACAAGCATGGTGTCAGCGCGCACAAGCAAACATTAATAGATCCTACTCGACGACCCCAGACAACCGCTGTGAGAACGCTGGCGTGAGCAAGCGCAGCAGCAGCATTGAGCGAATGTTCGTGTGGTCTATTGCTTCAACGGAAACTGAGCGGCGAACGCAGAGTGCATACAAAGCTATGAGCCGCCGGCAGATCGATTTCAAGATACGGTGCGTACGACGGCCGCAGCCGGGCAAAGTACAAGTACGCAATGGCAGGCAGAGTAGAAGCCCCCCCCCCCCCCGTTCCCTCTCGGGCTGTCTTCCCGTTTTCCTCCTTTCGCGTGCGAGACTGAGTCGCCAGTTCCCTTTGCGCCGTTGGTGCCGCAGCACCCGGCACTACGCTTTTCTTCTCACGCTTTCGCCATACCCTCCTCCGCTTTCCTCCTCGTGCTCTATTCGCTATCGCCGTCTTTCATCTCCCGCTGCGCTCCGCGTTCGCATTCACCCTTCGCTGTGCTCGTTCGCTCGGTTAAGACGGACAACGCCGACGCCGACACTTGCCGCAGGAACGGGCACCTAAGAGCCGCGCTTTAAAACGTTGTTTTTGCGCGAATCGAAGCTATTTTTTACAACATTTTTCACTACAGAACCATACCTATGAAAGGAAAGCATCGCGTTAAAAAAATCTTAAAGGACGTTTAAGCTTCGTAGAACGCGATAGCGTTATCGGGACCCGTTCGCATCGCACCGCTCGCATACGGCAAGTAGGCTTCATTCACTGCAACACTGAACGTGGGAAAGCCAGCTTACAAAGACCAAGCTTACACCGATCTCCTTAAAGTCGGCTTCACTTCTAAACTGAAATGCATTGCTGGAAATACGTTTTTCCAGGGGCATTATAAGTGGTCTTATATTAAAATGTGAAGGCCCTAGCACCTTTTTTATTATTTTATTAATTGTTTGCTATTGCCCCGACGCGCGCAGGTCTTGTAGAAATATTTGAGTTTCTTTGTAGCAGAATTAGGTTTTCTCGTGCATTCAAATTACAATCCGACGGCGAATCCGACGCCGAATGGTAAAGTCGTACTTTACCATTTTTCTGACGGATTTCACAGTGAGAAATTAAATTTTTGTTCGCCAAAACCTTGCACCACGTGAAGGGCCTGCGCGGTCGATGTGGTTGGATGATTTTCTCCGCCAACTTAATCACACGCCGGTTGCCGACGCCAGATTTTCTGCGACATGGGGCCCTAAACGCTGTCGCGAGAAAATGACAGTGGGACATCAACCCTAATCCGCCGCGTCACCATGGCGGACACTTAACTGTCGGTCGCTCAGCTGGGCTAGGTTGCAGCCGAGCCGCACTCGTATTTTGCCAAGCACGTCTGACCGCGACAGCGCACTTGGATCTCGGCCACTGATGAGGCCGAGGAAGCACACCGTCATCCCACCGGGTAGCGGATTCAAATTCTGGCCACGGCTTTGTGGGTGCGCTATCATCACACACCCTTGACACTTAATCTAGGTCTAGCATTCAGACCACCTGGCCAAAGCCGAGCAGAGTGCTTCGAGTCACACGGCCGCGGCTCTGGTTATTCTATGACGAGTCATTAGGCTATAAATTTATGTGGTTCCCGCAGGCTGTGGGAATAGGTTTAAACAAAGATTTCATTGTTGTATTTTTTTTTGCGGGACGCTGTTTTTGTTTAGCGACCATTTGTAAGTATAGAGGGTATACGAGCAATTTGGCCACATTTTTATACGGAAATGCGTCGCTCAACGAAAACCTGCCGCTCTCGACATGCGAATCTCACGCACGACGACGACGGAACGATAACGACGGCATGGCAGCGAAAAGAGAGAGAAACGAAGAAGGAAAGACAGGGAGATTAAACAAGGCGGTGCCCGATTGCCGATCCTACACTCGGAGAAGAGGAAAAAAGAAAGATGCTGAAAAAAGAACAGATAAATAAAATTGAACTACGATTACGATACTTTCTAATGCAAATTTCAAACGAAGCTGTTTAGGCGTTTTGAATTCGCGGTATAAAAGAATTTGATTCCAAACGACAGGGTGCTCTCGGCGGCGGCGCTGAGCCTCTGCTCAGGCAGCTCGTTTTTAGCAGCAGCGGCAGACGAAGCATTTCTATTGGTTGCGTCGCTCATTGTGCAGAAAGAAAGCGTGAACACGGGAACGCGTGGCTCGCGCGCAGCGCATTCTTTATCGGCAGTGGCGCCGCATGCAAAGTAGCGCATGCGCAGTGGGTCCGAAGCCCACGCCAGCGCTTTGTTTCTGCGCTGGCCGCATGCCTGGTTTCCGCCGGCACTCCGCTTTCCTCCTCACCCTTCTGCCATACCCTCCTCCGCTTTCCGCCTCCTGGTTGCGCTGCACCCTCCTCTCTGCTTTCCTTCTCGCGTCTTTCATTCCCCGCTGCGTTCCGCGTTCGCTTTCATGTTTCGCTGTGCTCGTTCGCTCGGTTACGCCGCCGCCGACGACGACGTTCGTCGCAGGAACGGGCGCTTAAAAGCTGCGCTCTAAAATAAATTGATTGCGTTAGAAGCAATAATAATGAATTCAAGAAATCGGGCCAGGTGGTATTGGGAGATATGAATGCGCGCACAGAAGATTTAGACGGATATACTGATTCCAACGGTTCTCTAGTGCTGGATCTGTGTGATGAACAGAACCTTGCAGTAGTTAACATAGATGACAAGTCTCATGGACAGGTAACGTGGCGATGTGGAAACAGGCAGTCATGTATTGATTACGCTTTAGTCTCATACACGGTCTACGAATGACTAGACCAAGTGATGATAGACGAACATGTACGGAAAAGATATCCTTGGTAATGATCGTAGACATTTAGCCCTATAACTTGGGAGATACGATAAACACGAACCAATAGCATCAGAATTTCTAAAAAATGAATGAGAAGCAAATAATAGCGATCGTAAGAACATAGATAAATAAATGGAGGCATTTCCTACAGCAGTCTGGGAATATAAAGAACTGGTAGACGTTATGCAGTAGGAGATAAGACAGACACCCCAAACCATTTTTCGATTGGAAAGCGTAAACCACGTAAGTGGTGGAAGAAGGAAACAAAGCAAGTTATAGAAGAGCGTAAGCAGGCGTCTAGGGATCGTCGAGAAGCCACGAAGTTGGGATTACACAAAGAGGTGCTCCTTAGATGGAACAAACTCCGAGAAAAAGGTGGCGAATGGGTTCGTGCAAGAGAAAATTAAATGCACGAGTGAACGGTGGGTGCATAACATTAGCAAAAGAAAAAAAAGGTGCACCAAGCAGATTCTGGAACCATGTAAGAGCACTCGGAGCTCCAACTAAAAATTCTCAGACGGCTATAAGGGATAAAGACGGTAACATCTTCGAAGGAGAGGATGCTCTGCGGTACATCAGAGAGGTTATTAGGGATAACTTCGGCACAAAAAATAACGTAGTTCTGACTTAAGCGGATGCAGCAACAACAGAGAAGCCTGGGAAATCAAAATTTAGCATAGAAACCTTTTACGAGAAAAGAGAAGAAGAAAATGTCCCGAATAACACAGCAGCCGGACCCGATGAAATGCCAATAGGTACAGCTAATCAAAAACATCGATCCAAAGAGCAAGTCACTGCTGAGTAATGCCATAGAGCAAGTGATTAGAACGAAGAAAATTCCGGTTGGATGGCGCGAAAGCAACATGAACCCCATCTACAAAGGCAAATGCGATAAGGGCAAGACGAGCTCGTACAGGGCAGTTACAGTGACGTCGGTGGTATATAGAATGACAATGCAAGCCATAAAATTAGAAGTGTCGAAGTGGGTGGAGAAAAACGATGTATTGGGGGAACTAGAGAATGGGTTCAGGCCAGGCAGACGCTTAGAGGATATAATGTCTGTACTGACTTAGTGCATAGAGATTTCACTAACTCAGAATAGACCTTCATGGATAGCATTTCTAGATATTAAAGCAGCCTACGATAGCGTATACAGGAAATTATGGGATATTCTCAAGCACGAAGACATAGATGACTATTTTGTGGAGCTGCTGAGGGAGATATACAAGGTGTTTCAACGAACACTTCCAACAAATTTTAAAGCTTGCCTGTGCTGGATAGCACAATTCCTGTTCATGAGCTTGTCTATTCGAAGAAGCGGACATTACTTGCACAAAGAATTCAAATGCCTAATCGACCAATTAACAAAAATTCACTAATTATGTTTTTAACTAATTACCTTATGACCCGTATTGCAATTTACAAATTCTAGCCGTGGAGTTCGCAAGGTGGATCCACTTGGATTGAATTCTCAGGATGACACCAGTTTCGAGATATTAATTCGCGAACATTGCGGAGAAATGCATTGGCGTTCCAATTACTTTTGTGTTTGAATGCATAAAACGACGTTCTTTATGAAAGTAACTGGAACGCCAATGTATTTCTCCGCAAAGTTTGGGAATTAATATCTTGAAACTGGTGTCATCATGAGAATTCGTTCCAAGTGGATCCACCTTGCGAACTCCACGGCTAGAATTTGTAAATTGCAATATGGGTCATAAGGCAATTAGTTAAAAACTTAATTAGTGAATTTTTATTAATTAGTCGACTTTGCATTTCAATTTCTTGTGCAAGTAATGTCCGTCTCTTTGAGTAGACCAGTTCATGAACTAGAATTGTGCTATCTGCCACAGGTAACCTTTAAAATTTTTGAAAGTGTTCGCTGAAACACCCGTTATAGAGACAACCGAGTACAAATTGTATGAGAAGGTCGGAAATGTAATGAATTGCTGGAAGTTCACCAAGGACTGAAGCAAGGATGACCTCTGTTTCCATTGTTGTTCACGCTTTATGTTAAGGGCATAGAAAGACGACTGAAAACAGTGAATCAGGGTTTGAGTTATCTTATATTTGGAATGGACAAATGGCGCAACAGAAGGTCCGCGGACTGATGTATGCGGACGACACGGTGCTACTAGCGGGAAATGTACGGCATTTGCAGACACTTGCGAATATGTCTCGCAACGCAGCGAGAAACCTATGCCTTAAGTTTAGCACAGACGAATAGGAAATTATTATATTTAACGAAGAGACGAGTAATTACGTGGTATCAATTCACCTGCAAGTCATACCCATTATCATGCAATATAAATACCTCAGTTTATGCCTAAACGAAGGAACGACTTACTCGAGCACCCACTAAGATAATCTGAAAATAAAGGGGAAGCGGAATGCAGCAATAATGAAACACAGAGCACAGTGGGGCCACAATAAGTATGAGGTAGTGCGTGGAATCTGGAAAGGAGTAATGGTACCAGCGCTAACGTCCGCAAATGCTATTCTGTGCTTAAAATCGGATATCTTGTCGGGGCTGGAAGTTAACCAACGATCGGTAGGCCGGTAGGCTTTGGGAACCCATGGTAAATCCACAAATGAGGCATTGCAGGGTGGCATGGGTTGGGCCTCTTTTGAAGTCCGAGAAGCACAGAGCAAATTTATTTGTGAAGAAAGACCCAGGAACATGGATCAAAATAAAAGAGCGGCTAAAGTGCACAAATATCTGTACCTGAAAAGTGTGGACATAGAATGGAGGAAGAGGTCAAGAAAGTTGGCAATCAAGTACGCGGTAATTGAAAGTGTAAATAAACAAACAGGAGTCATCAGAAAGTCAGAGAAAGAGAGACAGTGAATTTGATGTAAAGAATGAAAAAAAATATATATATATATCATGGAGAGTTGCAAGAATGAGAAGAAAGAAATTAGAAGTAAAATATGTACGATAACACAAAAGGCAGTGCCTTGCTGTTTGAGGCTCGAGCTGGTTGCCTAAGGACAAAAACATACGGGAGCAAATATTCGCATCAAAATGAAACATGTATGTACTGCAGCAAAAATCCGGAGACCACTCAGCACATCCTAATGGAAGGCGAAAGTTTTCAGCCAATGATACCCGTCGGTAACGTACACCTTCCAGAAGTGCTTTGATTTAAAGTGGGCGAAAGCGTCAACCGGTGAGCAGTCGACGTAAGAGACGTTCAGAGTATTGGTGGGAAAAATCAGGGAAGAGATTGACACGACCAGATCCGTTACATGCATAGGTAGCGGTACAAGGTAGCTAGAAAAGTTTTGAGGAAGAGAAAAAGAAAGAAAAAAAAAGATTAAGTTGATGTATAAGAAATGCTAGAATGAGAAATATGTACAGCATACCTAATTAAATCAAGCAGGCTAGGTGACTATTTGCCACCGTTCTATTTCAAAGGAGATGCCAATAAATCATCACCATCATTATTGAGCCAATTTCTTCGTCCCAGCCTGTGTTAGCGCTGGTTGTCAAACTTGATCGTACACAACATTACCCAAGGTTCCTATACTATTTCAGTACATATACTTGCCTTACGTCCTTAGCGATGTAGAAATCCCAAGCCGAAGCATGACACACGATCTTTCTGTCTGTAGGCTTTGTCAGCACCGAGCGCTCCCAGAATGTTTTGGGCATTGGCGGAAGGCCCATGGAGGTGAAAAACTCCTCGGACATCTTGAACATGTCGAGAACAGTCATGTTCTGCAAGATATAGAAACCGATGGGTGAAATGTTGGAGCTTTCTTATACGCAAATAGGTACCTCGTTTTATGTGTCCCCATTGTTGTCTAAACAAAGTGCGGTCGAGAATTTAATGCTCTGTACAAGCACGTTATAGAGCGCATGACATGTAAGTCCTACTGTACTCAGTTTATAGCATGTAACTGAGAGTAGTGGAGCCAATATGGTTATTAAAAAAAGAAAAAGAAGTGTGACGTCACGTATTTCAAAGTATCTTTTTAATGCTTGGGCCGCGTTGGGGCTTAGTACGCAAAACATGCCATATATTCAATCCATGGCTGCTCCTTTAGAACGCATTGCAGTCCAATTTAAGTGATATGGAAAAACGAGGACCCAGCAGTTATCATCAATAGCTATTGACCCTTTTCGCGCAGCAGTTTGTTCTAGAGAAACGAGATGGCGCTTACGGCGGTGCGCCATACGTTGCCTCAGCGACAGCGCACGAAAACGAAACCATTACCGCTTCTACCTTGCTTCTGTGCGAGCAGCTTTCGGAAATACAACTGAATTTTCTCTAACGCACTCTGCTTCATTCATGCTGGTTTGAATAATGTGGATCGAAGACGCGTGCAGTAGTTGGCTGCAAAAATAGCGACTGGCATATTAAGAAATGTAATGAATATGTGGGGCCAAGTTTGCGGACCACTGCTGCAACTGTCCGTACGTGTTACCGGCACTTTGAGATGTACGGTTTTCCTCTAGGATACACAAATTTGCTCATCCGCCAGCGTTGTATCACTAACCTTCAATGATAGGGCTTCAGCCCCGGTACGTTGGCAAGAGTGAGTACCGCTCGTTAAACAGTGATAAAGGGAGTAGCGCCGCTTCCTGTCATAGTAGGTTTCGCGCACAGTATCTACACCCATCTACCCCAACCGGCACGGAAACTTACGCCCACTCTTTCGCCAATGTGTCAAGAATAAGTGAATGGGCGCACACTTGAATATATGTGCAGTTTATACACACAATAAATGATGGACTACACCGATAGCGCACGAATGGTCGAAGCTAAATGTTTCGTGACGGTCCACGAGAGTAAGCGAGTTACCAGCAATAATACATCTTTGCTACAAGGTATTACAGTGTACAGAATATCTACGTTTCAAGCCTTAAGTGCAGCAACAACAAATCTAACGAAACTGAGCACAACCGCGAGTGATTAGGCAGAAAATAATCAGATAGTGACCTCACCGACGAACTTTACTTAGTCAAAAATATGAGCTGCTTCAAAACAATTTGCCAAATAAAGAACGAAGTGCAAAACACACTAATCCTGATCCATTTCATGAGCGGAAAGTTTGAAATTCATATTTAGCCCCGCTATAGAGCAAGCACCATATGTGCTGCTCGCGCCGTTTGGACGTAGCTTAATCAGCTCCGAAAGCGCTTTTGCATGTTCTCTGAAGCAGTGGGCGAAGCTTCGTGTCGTCCACCCAATCACTGTCTACGATATCTGCCGAAACAGAGGTTTGCTAAGCCGCACCGGCGTCATACACATCTAATGTAAACACGGAGGAAACGGAGGCAGTTGAGGCAAGCAATGGACGGGTCACCACGTGATCAAACATGGCAGCGCCCACGGGATCGCCGCGAAAAGGGTCAATACTTAGCTCGTACGGCAACTTCAATGCGGTGTCGCCACCTGTGTTTCTTGCGTCTTCTCCGGCTTACCAAGCGTCTTCTGGCGGCGAGAGTGGTATGGTGCTTTTGATATTGTAGAAGGATAGCTTACCAATACAGGGGAAATAATATTTCTATTTAGTGTAATATTAAACCCCGTGAATCAATCAGTCATTATTTTTTGCTGTGAGCCAATGCTCTTTAGCGTAAAGCCCCTCCATACGTTTCCGCCGGTAAGCCATAAATGATGCAAAATAAAATTAAAAGAAAGTATGGCCGCATCACTTGGTTTATTCTCTTCGGTTCCACAATACGCGATGGAATACATTGTATATTTTCCTTTTTAGGATTATCTCAGTTGCAATTACGTAGACTATCCGATCCCGATTTAAAGTTTGAAGCATGCGGAACTGTGCGATAGTGATTTACGCGCATTATTGCTGTAGCTTTTGTGAAAATTCCCCCAAATTCGGTCTAGACCGTTGTTTCGTCACAGATGACAAAAGGCAACTATCGAGTACCTCTCGATAACTGTCAGATGACACAAAAATGGAGGATGCAGCATCAACAAGCTAACGTGCCACGCGATGTTATAGGTCTTCATCTGTGGTCTGTGAAGATTATACCTGGATCGCGATTTGTGGTGATGCCTGTACCGACGCTATTCCTTTTCGCGATTCGTCAGTGGTCAGAGCGACGCTCCGCCCATGTTATCAATGGAATCAGCCGATCGTGAACGATGGATGATAGGAGGGGCGTAGAATCGAGCGGGAGGCATCGTTACGTAATCGCGGCCTTAATTGCACTACCTCATTGCGGTGTCATATAGATTGTGACAGCAGCAGCTCGACAAAGGAAACGGTGCAGTATACGAAATAAACAAAGACTGAACTCGAATACTTTGTGTACTTTCCGCCCATTAAAAATGACAGAAATACGCGTGAATACCGCAATATCCGCTACGCACGTCGATATCATTGGCTGCGAGGATTGGTCGCGAAATTAAAAAAATAAATATTACCCGTAATTTTCTCTGCTCGTAATCAGCCCTTTATTTTTTCCGCAGGAGAAATGCAGCATAATGTTCGGAAATTTGCGAGTTCAAAATTCCAATTGTATCCGGGCGTCCCTATGAGATGCGTTTATGCGTAATTTTTTCTAGCGATTTATCGTATAATTCCGCCACATATATTCTGTAGTCTCTAAAGTAGGACGTATGCGTAACTTTTTCAAGACAAATTTTAAACGTGCTTCATAACAGAATAAGGAATTTCTATATCTAACCAATATCCGTCCTATCTGTCCTTTTGTATTTGTGTTTTTAAATTTATGTTATAGGATTGCTGTATAGATGGGGCTTTGTCATTTCGATATTGTAATATTCTGTTACACGCGTAATATCGCTTACATTTTTTCTTGTATAAACGGTCATTACCCCCATACTGTATTGGCCTCTGAGTCAATGTAAGCATACTAATAGTAAATAAATAAATAAATGCGGCGAAAAGCTGTTGGTTTCTAAAAGGGTCTCTTCATTGCTTTCTAAGAGGCCTTGGCCTTAATGTTTCTTTAGGCGGATGGCCTGCCTATAGGTTATTCTTTTATGGACACGTACACATCGATATGTGGTCGGAAACGTCCGCAGCCACCCTATACAGCGGTTTACTTGAATGCGGAAGGCTGTCCGCAACAAGTGCACACAGGATTTCAGGTGCGCGCCCTCGGCTCACTAGGCCTGGGTGAAACTGAACCGATGTACTCGATTAAACAAGCAACGTTATTCACGAGTAAACTGCTATATGCCAACGATGCAACTGAGTGATGACGGCACAGTACCAGTTTAGGCCACCCGAAGTCATTTAAAGAGACACTCAATTAAAATTAATCACATTATGGCGCTTTACATGCCAAAACCACCATCTAATTATGAGGCATGCCGTAGTGGGGACTCCGGAATAATTTCGACCACCTGGGGTTTTTTTAACGTGCATCTAAATCTAAGTACACAAGTGTATTCGCATTTCGCCCCCGTAGAAATGCGGCCGCGTGGCCGGGATTCGATCCCGCGACCTCGTGTCCAGCAGCCCAATACCATAGCCACTGAGCAACCACGGCGGGCCTTTAAAGGGACACTAAATAGCAACAGTTAAACAGTTAAACAATTTAGACTGATGAAGTATATTTTCAGAACTTTATTTCATATATTCGAGAAAAGGTTGATTATTAATTTTTAAAAACGAAGCCAGAAAATTAGCATTTTTTTCTGAATTTCTTGCGGAAACCTCTGCCTCTAATTACATGGCCTGACGTTCACAGATTTTCAAACTATTTTGTGGTAGTTTAGCCGTTCTGGCACATGAAGAGTGCTCAAAACTTGCTAGGTTTATTTATGTGTTTACAAAATACAGCACTGTATTCAAAGACCACGCTGGGAGGAAAAAGCTCTTCTTCATGCATAAGGAGCACGTTGGGCCACTAAAAAATCATACAAATGATACAGCGCGAAATATATATATATGAAGAAAGCGCAACCTAATTTTACGGTAGATGCCCAAAATGGGTAAACTTCTCGATCGATCGACCGACTTCTCGATCGTTTCAGAGAATGAGTAAATAATGCAGCGAGGGAAAGCACTGTGCGAAACATACAACTTGCCAATATGGGTGCAATACTTTATATACACATCAAACCAACTTAGTCATGTATTACGAATTGTAATAAACAATCCGGGTATTTTCCACACCGTGCCTGGTGTCACAGGTTTCGCGTTAAATTATCTTTAGAACGCAATGTATTCCATGACTAGAAATTATACGTAGTTGGGCTACTTGGTCTATGTGGGGTGGTTGTTCGATGCGCGCTAAGCCTACTGTATAAGCACGTAGTCCTTTTTTACTGGTCAAAAATATTCTCGATCTGGGTAGACGCTGTCAAAGTTCATGACGTCACAACGAGATTACCAAGCCTATTCTCAGAGGCGTAATCGACTACTGCAGTTTAATTGAATATTGCAGTCAAAGCTCAATATAACGAACATATATTTACCGAAATTCGCGATGTAACAAATTATTTTTATTTCCCGATCTTAGTTCCATTGAAATAACGAAACCTCGAATTAACAAAATTCGCGATGTAGCGAAGATTTTCGCTGCAAGTACAACTTCGTTATATCGAGGTTCGACTGTATACTGTTTAGTGTCACTGTGCCGTGCGACAGAAGTTACACAATCGTGTTTTGCATTCCTGCTCTATCGGGATGGGGATGCCGCTGTCGGAAGTCGAACCCGTTGCATCGTATGAGCGTCTGTCATCATCATCATCATCATCATCATAATCATAATCATCATCAGCCTATATTTATGTCCACTGCAGGACGAAGGCCTCTCCGTGCGGTCTCCAATGACCCCTGTCTTGCGCTAGCGTATTCCAACTTGCGCCTGCAAATTTCCTAACTTCATCATCCCATCTGGTTTTCTGCCGACCTCGACTGCGCTTCCCTTCTCTTGGTATCCATTCTGTAACCCTAATGGTCCACTGGTTATCCATTCTACGCATTACATGGCCTGCCCAGCTCCATTTCTTCCGCTTAATGTCAACTGTAGAGCGTCTATATGTAGAGTTATACGGAGGGTACAACCCAAGTTCTACGTATATTACTGGCCTAGAGGTGGGTGCGTTGTTCGAGTATCATTATCGAACTTGCCTTGCTTTGAGCGTTCTATAATGCGAACATCATCATCCCATCTGCGCTAGAGAGATGCTCGAAAGCTTTTTCCGAAATATACTTCCAATTTCGCACGACGAAATTGGAAGTATAGCTTATGTTGCAGCACTTGCCTTTTCGTTCATGGCAACCGTGACGTCAACTGCCGGTTTGTTCGGGTACGGTCGGGTCATTTCGGTTATTGCGGACCAATCTTGAGAGTGGATGTGACCTGCGCAAAAAGTGTACACACAGCTGCTTGTTATGTCTTGAATTCGTCAACGCCCCGCTTTGTGTCGACCTGTTCCCGAACATTGCTCTTTCAGCGGACAATTAATTGATTACCGATCTCGAAGAGCATTGCCGACGCATGCTCACTCCTCTTCGCTTCAGAGTGGGTGTCACACCGATTCATGACTGTTGTCCGCCTCTCTGGGCGGCACGGTTTCGTCTACCGCACAGCGTTCTAGAGCTTCGGAAGCCCAAAGCACACTGTGAAAAAAAAAAAAAAAAAGGTAGGTTATACTTATCTGGGCAAGGTTGAATTGCGAATCCAAGTTGCAATGTTTTTCTACGTTTTCTTCGTTTCCGTGCAGTTCTGTGCTGAAAGCTACCACGGAGTCATGATTTATAGCACTTTGGCGGATACTGCATGATAATAGTTCTTAGAGAATTTCAATGTAATACAGGCATTGCCACAACTGTATTATACCGTCGTACACAGTGGCTATTATACCGTCGTACAGCCATGATAGGACAATCATTCTTGCGCTACGTGTCTATTCTTCACGAGAAAACAAAACAGAGAGAGAAGGCTTTACGAAGATTTTTTTTTCACTGCGGAAATCATTACAGCGTAGACGGACGTGTCTCAATACGAACCCAAGAAACTTGCACGATACCTCGTCACGTCCAGGACAGGTATCACATTGCCCCAATACCACGCAACATGGACCCTTACCTACACTCCGGAAGGAGGAAAGCGAGGGCCCAATACATAGAGAAAACATTCAGGTTCGATACCACGGCCCGTTTTACGGACGCCGCTATGTACGGAACGAAGAAAAAGGGCGCAGTGGCAGTGGTCTCCGACCGCCGAGGCCACGTCACCTCCAGTGCATCGACCCGCCCCTGCACGATCACGGAAGCGGAAGAGCTGGCCATCGCGTTAGCCATCCGCGAAGGCCAACACGCAAGCAAACCACTGACGATCCTCACGGACTCCCAGCAGGCCTGCCGCAACTTCCTACAGAGAAAAATCGCAAGACCTGCGGCACAAGTCCTAGCCCAAATACCCAAGGAGGACGCTGACGACAACACCATCATAACCATCATTTGGATACCGGGTCACGCTGCCATCATGGGTAAACTGTATGCCGACAGAGCAGCTCGAGAATTTGCACATAACCGAGCACTGATCACGCCGACTGCAGATGACCCTGACCCAGTTGACCCCGAGTATTCAGCAATCCTGAACTACCACAGAGGGAGTCGCTTGCGATATCCCCCACCCCATCGAATACTAAAGACGGAGGATGCCGCTGCCTGGCGTAGGCTCCAGACAGGCACTTACACGAACTTACACATATTACATCGCATGCACCCCACAGCCTACAGGGACGAATGTCCGTGGTGTGGGGCCACACCAACCCTATACCACATTACGTGGGAGTGCACGCTACACAACATAAAACACAATGACACGAACACCACGAGGGAGCAATGGGAGGCACCGTTGTCCAGCTCGGCCCTCGACGACCAGCTCAAGCTGATCCAGAGAGCAGAGAAGATGGCTAGAGCCAGCGGAGCCCTGGACTAGGGGTCCCGACCATTAGCGATTCCCCATTGGGGCAAGACAAAACTATCTTTGAATTAAAGTTTATCTATCTCGAATCTCCATGCCACGCCGTAAATGCGTATATAAATCAAGTGATCGTGGCTTAACATGGAGCTAAAACTATGCACTCGTAGTCACAAAAAAAAAAAAAAAAACTCTTAAGCTAAATATCCTTCTTAAGCACAAATTCTAGCCAATCCTGAGGCTGCACATGGGGAAGACCGCTAGCCAATTGCAAGGGACGCTTATACGAACGAAAGGCTTTGTGAATTCTACCTGCGATGCCTGAGCGCAGGTATACATTTTGAGGAAGAAAACGTAGTTCTAGCCTTGACTCGTGTAAGAGACATATTCAAGAGGTGCGTTGGAAATCTCGAACGTGCCTTATAGGCATCGGGCTGCGTAATATTTTATTATAATTTTTTTTACTTGCCTTGCAATCTATTTCGAAAGTACACAACTTCCCGCGGCCGCGCCTTAGCTTTTCAAGGAGAGAAGGGAGAGGCTTGTGAACTCTCATACGGGGAACAGTTTTGGACGCTCTGGAAGGCGTTGCGGACCGCATCACTTACAGGCATGTTTGCTGAGTCTGCATATCTTGTTCCTGTTGAGTCGTTTATTTCACATAATGCCGCCCTCTGAAAACATTGCGATAGGGCGAAGTAAAAGGCACGTACAGTGTGCTCCTAACTTTCAAGTAAATGCAGGGCTCAATATACACTGTATAAATATAATCGAAAGTGAATTTAAAGCTAGTCTCTAATGAGTCGAGTCATCAAAAAGTCGGTAGGTATTTGTAGCGCCCACCGACGCCGCAGCGCGGGGTGCTTCGTTCGGCGCTCTCAGCTGGTGCCTTGGCGCCGGCTGTCGAAGGAGAAAATAAAAGACGCGCAGCGCGTGCCCCGATACCGTCTCGGCGACAACCCGATACGCTACCGCACAGTCCCCGGCCTCCGGCTCTCTCCAGGGGTCTCGTTCGTGCGAGTACGCGCACAATGTTGTCGCCGAGGGTATCGTCACGACCATGACACCGGCCACGTCATCGCCTTTCTCGCCCCCAACGATGGCAGGCGATAGTGGAGACATCGCCGTCCCAACGCCGGCTACCGTGCCGCACGCCATTGGGTCTGTCTCCAATGCCATCGCTCCTGCAACAACGACGCCCGACCCGTCCACGCGGTCTCCGTGGTGGCGCGCGAGCTCGGTACCGCGCCGATCCCACTGCCTCCGACTCTGCCGGCTACCACCACCGCGGACACGGGTCACGGCCTTCAGCGACCCTCACTGCATCCCACGTCAGGCGTCCTCAACGAACCACCGGACGCTCCTGCAGGCCTTGACCCCCCTTTGCCCGGTCAGCTCGTGGCTCACTCGCGACGTATTCCGTCGCTATGTACCCCGCCAGGCTGCGCCACGTCCACCTGCACTGCTCGCGTCGTGGTCCGCCCCAAGGAGGTTATAAAAAGTGGTCGCAGTTTCACCTGAAAGGCGAAGCATCAATTGCGATAGCAAACTTGTAGAGAGCTATACGGAGTAATGATATTAGCTTTATCAGCTGTATAAACTTGGACATGCAGCAGCATCGGCAACACGCAGAACTGTTGTCGACGCCATCGGCGTTTTGCCCGCGTTCGCTCAAAATGCGTGCGGCGTTGGTGACTGTTGCCGGAGAGAGAGAGAAATAACTTTATTAGGTCCAGCGGTTTTGGGGACTAGGTCCCCGCCTAAACGGCGGCCAGAAGCCCTTGGGCCCTGGCGGCATCTTCAGCCAGCTGGACGGCCCAGAGTTGTACTTCCGGGTCAGAACTGAGTAGTACGGCCTCCCACTGCTCCTCATTATCTATTTTGCGGCCCTGTCGAGTCACCTGAGGGCAAGCCCACAGGATGTGTCTCAGATCCGCCCATCCTTCACATAACCGACATTTGCCCTCATATTTATCTGGATAATACCGGGCCTGTGATATAAATAGGCACTTGGTGCCGCAGCTAAACGTCGCCTCCCTTCCCTCCCCCTCCCCCACGGCTTCTCGCGCGTCGGAAGAAGGTGCGTTTGCTCTACATATATGGTGATTGTAAAGGAGAAAAGAGACGCCTACTTCTGCAGCCCTTAATCGAGCACGGCGCGGAACGCGCGTTTGTTCTCCGCCGTGCGTTCACTCCCCGTGAAAGACGCGCCCCTCGCGCCCTTTCACTCGCACATACAGCGTTCGGCGCGCGGCGACGATTTCTTCTCCAAATGACGTCATACGGAACCTCACGGCGACGGCGACGGCTACGGCGACGGCTACGGCGACGGCGACGCCGACGGCAGAAATCTGCTTTTGAGTGTCCATATAATTGCTATCGCAATAAAAAAACTTCTGGAGTGGAGATGCCGCGCCGCGGCTGACGCCGGCGACCGCCATATTGCTCCGGGCAGAAAACGCAGCTGCGCCGCTTGGGCCCTTGCGGTAGTTCGGCATTTGCGGCATTTATAGTGCTTAGTTATGGTCTGCTGAGCGGTAGTTCTGCGTTTGTAAGGGAACATCCAAGCTCTGCTGAATGGGATGGTGAACGCCTGCGTCGCACGAATCGTGCGAAGCAAAAGTCAGGAGTAACGTTTCACGTGTATATGTAGCGCGAAAAAGCCTTCAATCGCTCGACCATTGCTGTGCACTATCTCCGTCGAGGAGCGCTGTTGTACATGAAATCTACCTTAAATTGGCTAATATAGGCTGAAACAAGCTTTTTTCTGCGTACGTATGTTTGTGCGACAGGTTCCCGAAAGAGAAAATTTAAAGCGCTGCGTGACGCATCGCAGCCCGCTGTTCGCAGAGATGGCTGGGCGCCTAAAGATGCGGATGTTCTTTGCTCGGTGCACTTTGAAGAGGGTTGTTTTGACAGGTCTGGTCAAACGACAAGGCTGCGACAGGGCAGCACTCCAACCATTTTTCTAGTGTTCTCCGCACATCCGCATAAAAAAGCGAGTTCGTAAGAAATGCTTGCTGTTCGTATATATTTCCGGTGCGCTTGCATATGGGGTTCCGCATGTCGAGAGGAATTATTTACTACTTATTTATATAAAATGATACAGCTCACAGACCTGGCGGAGGTCGTAGCTGCGTCTCACAAGTTGACTGTTTATAATCGTGGCACGCAACTGTTTCGCATCAAAACAAGAAAATAACTGACCTAACTGGCAAAGAAAGAGTATTGCCAGTCACATATCGTGTGTGTAACAACACGATATGTGCCTGGAGCAACAACAGTTCTTGTGCAGCTATAGGTATCCTATCTCGGCGTAATTTAACTTAGGCTGGATCGCAAATATTACTGTTTTCGGAGATCAAGTTGCTGTTGCATGCCATCGTGGAAAGCTCTATACAAATCAGAGTTCATACAAATTCGTCTATTGCGGACTCACGATCTTTACAATATTTAAAAGCCATTATTCGTAGTTACTGAACCGTGCGCCTTAAGAAGTGACATTATCAGCATGCCTTTAATTTTGGGCATTGGTGCAACTTTTTGTTTTTGCGCAGCCGAAAAATTTGTTTGTTTTGATGTGTTTGCATTTTATGTATGCCTGTTTGGCATTGTTTTCCTATAGTATACACTGTGATGCACCAGGTATTTATGCAATATGTTATTCATTTTTTTCACCATGTTGTTTTATGCTTATTTTTATCAAAATAGCCAGGACATAATAAAAATTTATTTACCACTTTACTGATTTCACCTTGTACTTCGTGTCACTTCGGTAATGTGGCAAGCTGATGCGCATGAAACGCGTTACAGCTTCAGCCCACGTATTCTTGCGTTAACAACTGCCTTGTGCATTTGTCCTTAGCCTGACATGACAAAGATTACTGGGGATTCCTGATGATAGAACTAGGCGACATGAAAGCCCTAGCGTCGCTAACTCAATGATACGACGGCCGATTGCCACTTCTTTTACGGAGTCTTCGTCACTTTATTTCGTCACAATTCTTTCAGCAAAAAGTCAGTCTAAATTCGCCTAATTCACCTCTCTGTGCACGCATTATCGCCTCAGTTCAATCGCGTAATCACTTTTAGAATGTTAAATGTGGCTTTCCCATCATCATCAACTAGCACAGCACCGCGTGTTCTTCCCATCATTACCTTTCGTTGATCTCCTATCACCCAACTAAACCCCTTTAATCCACGATTATTTACTCCTAATTCAACATTATTACTGTCACAACACACTTCATTCACCTATCTATATTCATTGTTACTGCAGTTCACATGCTTAATTAATATTGTATACTTAATAGTGGTATTGCGCGCGCTATCACCTCTTATCCTAAGAGGATCATTTCGTGTCAACAGCACGGTTTTGAAACGGTCTTGAGACGGACACCCCACCATGAGGTATGCATAAAAGGCTGTCGCATTAAAAAAAACATCTGCGCTAAATAAATCATAGTAATTCTCCCGCTTTCATCATAAAACGCCACCACGAAATCGCACTGGTTACGCTACCAGCGCGCCAGCAGCGCTCGTTCTTGCCTGGAGCAAGATGGCCGCCAACCGGTTTTCCAGGCTTCAGCCGGTCGCATGAGCGCGCATAGGGGATCTCCACTCCAGAAGTTTTTTTATAACCTCCTTGGTCCGCCCAGCACTTCAACTCCATCGGTCGTGCGCGCACCCTACGCGCCACGTAACGGTGCGGCACGTAATACGCCGCCGACAACGCTCGCGCGGGTACCGCCGGCGTACCATTCGCCTCACAGGCCTCCGCGTTCCTCCTTCAATACGCATGGGCCGATCATTATATCGTCGGCTGGACGCGCCCCTCCCAACAGCGTCCGTTTAGCGAGTCCCTCGACCGTTGCGGAGCTCGCAGTGCCGCCCGCCTGAGTAGTGGTGGCGACCCGATGCCTTCAAGTTCACAACTCGGACTGGCTACGGACACTTTTCAACCGCGATTCAACTGGCTTGCCTTTTCGATGTTCCATCTGGGCGGGGGTGCCCTGTAGCGCCCACCGACGCCGCAACGCGGGGCGTTTTGGTCGGCTCTCTCAGTCGGTGCCTTAGCGCCGCCTATCAAAGAAGTCAAAAATAAAGATGCACAGTGCGTGCTCGAAGCGCAAGCTCGGCACGCGCAGTGTCGTTCCGAAAAGCCAGCCACGCTGGTCGTCGCAGCCCCGTCGCTCGGCTCGCCGCCTTCGCCCTTCTGATCAGGGACGACGGCACGGCTCGTACAGCCGCCGTCACGTCCCTCCTACATATTTTACTGATGCACCATCGGAAGTCAATTGGCTTCTTTGCAACTGAGTTTTTAATAATCATATGCCGAGTTCCTTTCGAGTATCTATTATGCTAAGCACAGTCGAAAAAAGTCTATACACTCTCAGTGGATCCGTCCCAGCAAAGTGCATAATTTGCTCAAATTGAGAGTGAAACGACAGGCCTGCACACGAGACGCTCCATCGCGTAATACTTGTAGGCAAATACTTCGCACAAGTACATGACACCTTCTGGTGTGTTTGAATAACGGAATGTGCGGCTCTAAGCATCACTGACTTGCCATTATTGCAGAGCATATACATTTATCAATACATCCCACTGGACCACGTATTGACGTACTAGAGACTGTCAGGCTTCTTCCGGGGCCTTTATCCCAGCTGAACTACGACCAACTTAGCTGCAACCTGTTGAACCGTAGCGCATTTAACATCCACTGCAAGGCGAAGTATAGAGTGTACTAGAAATATGAGCGAACGCGTCTGCCAGCGATCTCCATATTACCCCTTGCCCTGCGTCAGTCCCATTTTTTCCCTATTCCTTCAAATGCCCTAATCTAATCGCACCACTTAATGTTCTGCCATCCTTTACTGTACGTCTCAATCCCTTTGGGATTCATTCTGTTCCTTAACAGAACAGCGCTTATATGCTCTATGCATTTAAATGACCTCCTTAATTTTTTTCCCTTTAATCTGAACTAGCATATTTTTTCAAGCACCACTTGTCTCCTAATTAGACATTCTGAAATTTCGAAAATCGTCGATCAAACCCAAAGGAATTCGCGGACTGCGCATATGATATGTAGTTGAGAACCAGCTTGTATGCCTCCACGAGCAAAAGTACACGGACCCGGAATTCCGCGGACTCCGCCATGCAGGTAACTCTAAATTGAATACTGCTGTCGATCCAAACTTGGCAGTGCGAAATTTCCAGTGCGCTCGTCAACTTCAGTTTGTGCATATCAATTGCATATAAATTTAATATTTTCGGAGAGCCTGTGGTCCATATGCTTTTGCTTACGGATGTACATATCGCTTTTGTCGGATCAAGCAGAAATATCAAGTTCTAAAAACTATAAGGCTGCTTTTCAGACCTCTGCTGGGCTCAGGCCTACTGACCCAGCAGATTCTTGATGAGCTGAAAAAGCGGCCACCATATAATATGTTTAGCGGTTATGAGGCAGTGCGTGGTCCACTCGTCCCAGCAGCCGGTATACGCTTATTGTGCAGTAACGCTTCGTTAAACTCGCTTAATCCGCACGGCCTTCCGCACGCGTGCAGAAGACCGTGCGGATTGTTTGCGTTTGGGCCATTACATGATTGCGTTTTTGTAGACTGGAGGCAGTTGGGGCACTCCCACATGATGAGCGTATTTGAGGCGAAGGCTTCGCATTGCCTACAGGTCGGTAAGGAAGCTTCGGTCTCTGTCTGTGTAATGCATGTGCAGTTGAACCCGGGTATATCGAATCTGAAGGGGATCGCAAAAAAGTTCGGTATATAGGTAATTCGATATATGAAATAACAATTTCATACAGGAATTTTCAAGGTGATTTCACTGCAGTTCGTTATACACAATAATTCGTTATATGTGGCTTCGATATACCGGGTTTGACTGCAGTTTGATGTGGCCAAGTGTGGATGCTGCCCTGCGAGACTTTAGCATATGTAATCTACACGCCTTTTTTTTTTTTTTTTTGCAGGCACCGTGGTGCGGCCATACCGAGTAGGTGTGCCGGGATGGGTCCATCTTCGGGAACCTTGTCCGGGCCGTAGATGGCGCGCAGCTTGCTGCGCACGTAAGCGTGTAGCTCCTGGTAGAGTGGCAGCAGCTGCTCCCACAGCTTGGCCATGTTGCTCTCGAGGCCGTCGTACTCGTACACGTCCTGCCAGAGTCCGCTCGCGTCCTCAAAGCCTGCGGGAAAATGTAAAAAAATTCGAAGGCGTCGCGACACTTCCAAGTCTTTCCGCCTGGGTACGTTTAACAGGTTGATTTATTCTGTGCAATATTTTGAAGGCTAAGGTCAAGCAGGAAGGTTGAAAACAATACAAAATCGGGGATGAGAGTAAGGGCAATTCGCAAAAAAACATAAATTTGTGTTACAAATCACGAAGTAAATTGCCAGTGTGAGCTCATTCTACACGCTTAATGTTCCTGTGAAGAAGGATAATTTGGTAAGGTGTTCTGGTAAATATTGATCGGTCACTGCTAAGCTGCGGTATCCAGTTTATCTGGCTTTCAACAATATAGGCAACTAAAGATGGGAAATAAATTCTAGCCAAATTTTTCTTCTGCTCTGTTGAAGCCATGTCTGTTCAGTTCATTGCCATTAATTCAGTGGGTGAGTCCGACATGTAATATTTATTAAAAACGACTTTGATAGCTTTACACTGGATACCCTCAAGAGTTTTAATGTTCGATTTACTGCAAGAGTCTGATGCCATATGCATCGATAATTCGAGATGGTTCGAACTACTGAAAAATAAAAACGTTTCATGCTAAGAAATCCATGCTTTATAGCTTATGCCTTAAAGGAAACAATTCTCGAAAGAAAGATGAAATATTGCTAGTGTGCGCTAGTGTGTAAGTTCCAGAAAAGGTGACTGGTTAACTTTACAACTAAATATTTTGAACTGGCTACTTCCTTCAAAGGTAATGGACCTAGATTAGACGGGCATGTGAGAAGTGTCATTTTTTTTCTTGTGGAATCGCTCGAGGACTTGCAAAATAATTACAAAAGTACCCCGTCCTTACACTGATCGCACATGTTATTTGAGACAGCTGCTTGCTAAGCACGTATACTTCGTCTGGTTCGCCTGGGTGTCGCCTTCACTTGACGCTACGGCCTTCTTATGGGCCTGTGGACAGCCCAAACTGTGAATATTACCATGTGCCTGAGACTCTGCAACATGTGTTTTGTGAGTACCCTCTCTATGTGGCACGGCGGAAGATAATGGCTTCTATGCTGGCAGGCATTCGAGCGCTAACATTGTCAGAAAGTACACTCTTGGTCCGAAATGTATGACCACATCGCTAACAGCTACATGGGGTGTTAATGGACGATTTGAAGAGCACTCAACTAAACTCGGCACTTTAAGGAAACCACTACGTTACTTGCTTATTGTATGTACGCATCCTTTGCTCCTGTCTTCGTCATCGTCCTTGATCACTCTTTTTTGTTCCCTTTCCTTTTTCCTGTGTGCAGAGTAGCAGGCAAGAGAATAGCTCAGGCCGACCTCTTTGTCTTTCTTCTAATAATTGCTATCTCTCTCTCTCTCTCTCTGACGTTCGGTGACGCTGTAGCTTGTTAATTGAAATTGACATTCTTGACAGGCAAACGTAAATGTCGGTGTACTCGTTAAGCTTGCACTGTTGCGTTGATATCTTTGCAGTTTTGAAACCACCTTAGCGTTAAGCGTGCATTAAAGGGTCCCTGGGCGCCTTTTTATCGAAGTGGAGAAAGGCATTTGAAATTAAAATAAACTATTAAAATAGACTATGTTGAGAAATATTTTGCCGCAAGAAGTACTTCAATACGTTTAGCATAAGCGGAGTTATTCACAATCAAACGTCCTCTACGCGGTGCTTCTGCTCCTTCTTCAATGCCTTGCACCGCGAAGACTACGGCGGAGCGGGGCGAGCCCACAACGCTCCGCCTACTGAACGTCACCGTGGCGCGCAGTTCAAATTTGATTTTGGATGTTCACATAGACGCCACTACTACTGATTTTGGCGCCTAGAAGGCACCAAACGTTAACCAAACGTGGTTGACCTCAGTGAGACAAAAAAAAAAAAAAAGAAAAAAAAATTGCCCGCCAATCCACCCTGTGAAGGTGGTTGGAAAGCGAAGCTTTTTACGCCACCCTCACTAAGCATTATTATCTGTCAAGACGGGTATTCCCCCTCCCGCACCCTGCCTTATGCAGGGCGCGGGCGGTGACCCTTCGACTTTTACAAGCTCGTGCGTATCCTAACCTTGCGGTTCTTCACGCTATATACCCTGAAAGGTATCCCAGTGCGGACTGCCCTGCCTGTGGACTAACGGCAACATTTAACCATGTGTTGTGGGAGTGTGAAGCCATCGGCTCCGCCTTCAGCGAGGATAGGTGGGCTGCGCTTTTGGGCAGCTCCGAACTCAACGACCAAACCCTGGCCGTCCAGAGTGCCCGCGATCGGGCCGTCAAGCTCGGCTTGCCGGTTCCTACGTGGGACTAGCCGGGTGGCGCGGGGTGTCCCCTGCGTCTTCTCTGGACCTCAATAAAGTTATTTCACTCACTCACTCACCCTCACGGTAGCTGCGGCGCACTTGATATTTCACACACTACAACGTAACTTTAACCACAGCCTTTATTATTATTTACTTCACAACAATGTTCACTACTGCTTTATGATCGGTGTGATATACGCTACTAGACTAGAGCACTGCACGGGCCGATTTTTGTGACCCGGGCCCGGCCCGGGCCCGGAAATAATCTACGTTACCCGCCCGGCCCGGCCCGCCACCCCTTTACCTTAAGCCCGAGCCCGGCCCGATCCCGACTCGAACCCGGCCCGAATCCGGCCCGAGACCAAAAATGCATGCTTTTCAGAGTTTAGAAGCCCGAGAATAACTCGCAGAAAGCCCGAGCCCGGCCCGGGCCCGCGTCAGAAAACCCGAGCCCGGCCCGGGCCCGGGTCAAAAAGCACACGCCGTACCCGAGCCCGGCCTGAGCCCGTGAAAAAACTCCTCTACCCGGCCCGGCCCGTGGGCCGGGCCGGGCCGGGCCCGGGCTTTCGGGTAAGCCCGAGCCCGTGCAGTGCTCAATACTAGACTACCCCATAGTGGGGTAGTCTAGAAAATGAACCGAAGTAGTTACTAGGCTGGAAGGGTTTCGAATGACGTCAACCCTCTTTCAAGCAGCTGCATAAGCTTTGCAACAGCTGCAATCTAATCTTACGGACCGCGCCGAGCCTGTTTCCGTTGTTTGCCCGCAGCCCTTATCATCCATCATGTTGGCTCATCACTTTGAAGCTTGTTTTTGTGGTTTTTCTTGCGAAAACGAGTGCTTAGTTGTACGCTGAATGCCTGAATTCAAGTAAGCTATACTGCTATACCTGCAATTGTTAGCGGTTCGTCGGGATCGTTTTTTGATTACAACGACAGACACGACAGAACCCTTGGCTGGTAGAGGTACAAAGCTTCGCTTTAATAATCATTCCTGATTCGACGCCTTTTCACCATTAGCCCTCTGCTATTGGTCCAATGTTTTCTGGCTACGCCCACTTCACCCGTCTTTCACGCGACCTCACAAAACCGCGAAAACTAACCACGTCAAATTGATGTGTACGTGAAAAAAATGCAATAATATTCCAAACAAAACTGAAAATTTTTCTGAATAGCCACAGACTGACCCGTTCCGAAAGGAATAGAAGATGGCTGCCCGCCGATCGCTCAGGCCCTCGCTAATCGCACCTGCCGGTGAGCATGTATTTATTTGCGCATGATAAACCTTTTTGCGTGGCAGTAAAACGTTACCGAGCCCTTTCGGCATGCATATGACATCTCTCTGCCGACTATTCCTTGCTGAGGATCAGTTTTAGCGGCATTCTTATCCTTCCGTTGCACGCCGCCGCGATTTTCGACCAGCCACCGCAAGCAAAGTAAGGCGAAGCGGACCAATCGGAGAAGCCGGCACCACCCTCTTCATGCGGTTATCTATTTTCACTGTGCTGGCTCGGCCCCATCGAAACCCTCTCCACTAGAGCGTGCTCCTCGCCTCTTGTCAGCAATCATATAAGAAAAACTGCTAAGTGTAGACAATGTTATTGGTTTTGAAAGCGAACAAAGGTGACCTCCTATAAACGAGGAGAGTGTTTGATTGGGTTGTTCAGACAACGATGCGGGTCACCGCCCGGTTGCTTGCGTCGGTGGTTACGTAAATTTGACGTCAGGAGTTTGGAATCAAAACAGTTTGGAATCATTGTACCTTATAGCGCCCTTGGTAATGTAAATCGTAATTGAGCAGTACAGTTCAAACTTGGCATCGTGTACATTTCGGTGCACTCGTCAGTTTCAGTTTATGCGTTTAAATTGCGAAGAAAATTGTGAACCTGTGGTCGGTATACTTTTGCAGAGGGGGTTTACGTGCTCCACCTGTTGATCATGGTTCACATGTTCACGATCTGTTTATCAGTTTCACATGTTCACGCAACATCATGCAGACGTGAAACACAAAAAAAGCGCATGCATGCATCTTTCAAACTTGCACGATAAAGAAGTTACTGCAGTGAACGCTTTCGGAGCACTGAGTTCGCGAACGAGTTGAAATATCACTCGACTTCACTAATAACTCAGCCTTGAAGTTTCCAAGGTTCTCGCCGTAGGTAATTCGAAGGGCTGCAGAAAGTTATTGGAACAAAATGTTTTTGCCATTTACTTGGCTTCCTGGTCACAGCATTCACGCGTGATTTCCGCGCATTATATACTCGTGTTACGGAAAAAGATTATTGCGAATCAACACCTGGTAGCACCTTCATTACCCCCTATGTTGCATGTATGTCGAGTCGGCCTATAGTAATATATATATATATATATATATATATATATATATATATATATAGGCATCTGTATTCCCCCTGCAGATAGTGTCGGTTCCTGCCTCTGTTCCTTACAGAATTACGCAGCAAACGAACTAACGCTGGCTAAGTATTTTCAGTGCCTCTGTAATGTACTCTGCATCTATGGGTAAAAACGTTTCCATGCTATATGCTTGCAAACCTGTTTGTCATAATTTTCACTATTCTTATGGCACTAAGTGGCCGAGGTTCAACGCTAACCTTGTTAGTTCAAAAAAGAATAGTTCTGAAAAAATAAATATTTTCTTGGCTTCTTGGTCGTGCTCATGGATTATACTCGGCATCTATTGGTAGTACACGTTTGAATTATACTTGCAAACCTATTATTTGTCACTATTTTCACTGTTCATATGGTACTAATAGACAGCAGGTATCTGCGGTAACCTAGCTTGGTTTAAAAATCGAATATTCCTTAAAAAATAAGTATTTTGGCTTCTTGGCCGTGCTATTGAAATGTACTTGGCATCTATGGGTAATAGACTTTTCAATCCCGTTTACTTGCAAACTAGTTTGTCGTGATGTTCACTGTTCCTATGGCACCCAGCGGCCGCAGCTTCTGCGGTAACCTAGTTTGGTTAAGAAATCTAATAGTCCTAAAAAAATTATATTTCCATGCCTTCTGTTTGTGCTTGTGATATGTACTCTGCATATATGGATAATGCACACTTCAATGCCAGATACTTGCAATGTTATTTGTGTCTACTTTCATTGTTCATATAATGACACTAAGCGGCTTCTAACTCTATATCTTCCCCAATTATTCATTCCGCTTTTCGAAGTTGTGGCGCAAAACGCAAAAAAAATAATGCCTATTGAAGGCGGGCCCCCGTTTTACGCGCGCGCGACAGCAGCGCTTTTAAAGTGAAAATTTTAAAAAAGTAACACAACTCAATGGCTTGGTGACCGTAAAAAAGCGTCAAGGCGACGGCGTAGCAGTTGGCTTCTGCTGCTGCTATAGACCTTTTCAGAAACCGACGTTTGAGCAGCGCCATTGGCCGACACGAGTGACGTCTAGCGTCGCCGCCATTTTGGACTGTGCGCCTTGCGAGAGCAGGCCGGCTGCACTTCGGTTGTGTGATCTTCGCCGCGCATTATTTCGATTGTTTTCTTCCGTTTCGCTTGTCTTGTGCGGCTTGACTTGTTACATGTTTCACGTGCTCGCGTGAGCGCTCAGTGTAGTGTGCCATGGCAACAGCAAGCCCAGCCAGTGGATGTGGTGTTTCTTCGTCGGTAGCGGCGGCAGCCGCGTCTGCTTCGTCGAGACCTGGCGTGCTAATCAGCGGTATATTTCAGTGTTATTGCTGGGCACATGTGACCGTATCGTCAATTGAATCTGATCACCATTACGTTTCGCGATTGAGGGGTGCCTCATTTAGCGAAATCAGGCGCGTACGTAGCTGTCGGGCAATGCTTATAGAACCAGGCGCCGGCGGCCCGACGACGCATGTCACTGGTTGGTAGATATGCGGTGGTTACTCCATACGCTTCCGACGCAACTGAACAGCTCAATCACCCAAAATTTATTGGATCTGATGCGGTGCAGGGTGCTTATAACCAAATGTCAAAGCATAAAGCGGGGCGATCGAGCAGCGCGGTACCTGGAGCGAACCGACGCGCGGCAGTGATCACAGATGCCAGCGTGACTGATACAGCCCAGGTGCTAGATTTTTATTTTTAGTATTTATTTATTTATACATACTGTCAATCCCAATAGGGATTATAACAGGACTTGTTATAAAGATATATTTGTTTACATATATTTTACGTTTGTTTACCTGGGATGGCTTTTCTTTCGAATGTCTGAATTTGGAACAAGCTTCGCTCACGGTGCACCTTAACGTAGATCGTGCGCGAAGTTTGTATTGAAGATACCGCGCACGGCAAGAATTGTTCGTGTGCGCTATCTCTGAAGCGAAATAAGCCAATAATATTGCAGCGTTAGGGCCATCTCTGCTCTTTCTCTTGTTTCACTTACACCGTCTCACTGTGCTATGTTCCTAATAAAGTAATGTCAAGTTTTAAAAATTGTCGAATAAATACATATGCATATGACTGTAAACCACTACTGACCGTGAGTGAAAAGCGCTTAGTGGTCAGCGAAGCAGTCTCTGCACGCACGTAAATCACTTGATCGACTGTGCGAATTTTTTTTCGTTACTGAGCACGATGCTATTGTCCGCGTACCCATGCGAATACCGTTTTTTTTTTTACGTTCTTACTTGCGCGGGCTCATTTAGCGCATTTCTACACCACGCACAGTTAGCGCATTACGGTTCCCGAACTCTAACACTGGCGCTAGGCCGCACTGATGAGGTTGACACGTTCGTTTTTGCATTCTCTTGCTTCTCAAGCACATAGACAACGCTCAAAGATGGGTGAGCTCGATGCAGCACCACACTGTTGAAGTTAATTACCTTTATGGGCAGGGCCGCGTAGGGTGCGTGTGACCGCAGAGACAATGTTTTGGTGGACACAGGGTCTGCATACATCTTCCATAGGACACGATTTTTCCAGATCGTTGCGAAGTGTATTTACCGACTAGTTCTCTCGCAGAGTGCTCCAATTTGTCTTATACCAATGTCACACGGCCACTTTTGATAGCGATCGAGACCGATCTGGATCGGAATGTTCGACCGCGATTGGCTCCCTTCCGCAGATTGAGCAAAGAATCCAATCGCAAAGAATCCAAGAGTTTACCAATATGCGTTATTTTACTTATGTGTGCATTGGTTCACATTAGACTGAAGTGCCAAGTCCTCAGGTGATGCAGGAAACCGGCGAAGCGTGAACATACCACATCGCGGCAGTGGTCTCGCGGAGTGCTGTGTTGTGGACACACTTAGTCCCTAAAATCGTTATTTTCCGCTGGTTGTTTGTGCACCCATAAACTGCACAGTGCTGGCCTGTAGCCTTTTGATGAGTATATATGCCATTATTTACGAGCGTAAGTCATTCGTGACAAAAATAAACGGAAACATCGAAGAAAAGCTACCCCTCCGCAATGCAAGCGCAAGGCAAGCTCACAGTCCAGACCGAACAGGCAACACTGACACATACTCTCCACGCCAGACCGTCGGGAGCGCCCTCGTGAAAACGTCTATAGAAAGCAGCCGCGGCTTGCTTTTTTTTTTTTTTGTCTCTGTTTGGTCGTATTTCTCATTTTGACGTAAGCCGGTGCACAATGATCTAGCAAAGAGTTTAACGTGGATGCTTGCCCGTAGTTTTTGTCGGTTAGAATTTGCGGCTGGCAAAAATCTTGTTTACGGAAATTTAGTGCCCTGAAATTGACATTCTGCGATGCGTGTACAAGCATGCATAATCGCGTTTCATCATGCTCGACGATTTAAAATAGTTGCATCCTACACGTCGGTGCGACTTATATACAAATTTTTTCTCCGTAACTCGCGATGAGTAGAGGGTGCGACTTATATTCTGGAAAATATGATATACCGTCTCACCGTTCAGTCTGGCCGCTTCGTTCAAGAGCTCGACGTAGCGCACGTAATTCTGCTTCATTGGCTTCCCCGCAACCTTCCGCCACTCGTTCCATACGTGCTGGAGCTCGTAATAATTCCGGGAGTCCATGAGGATGTTTTTGATCTCTGATGGCAGATGCGTATGAAAAAGACGCCAATGTCATCATTTGCAATCGCAGGCGCAGCTCAATGAGCACAAATGAATTGAGACCGTGTCTTTGTATAGGGTGTCCTAGCCAACGTTAGCCAAGCTATTAAAAAAAAATAAGATTTAAAGAACACGGTGTCAGATCTCCGACGACCGAACACCATTGGTCTTACAATCGTATCTTGCGCCGTAATTTTTTAAATATATATTTTTCTTTAAACAGTTTGTATAACGTTAGCTATCACACACGATAGAGTCAAGCTAACGCAGGTACGATCGACTACCATACCTGGTTCCAAAGACAAGTTGCATTCATCGGGCTTGTTCGTTTTCCGCACAAAAGGACAAATTTTTCTCGAAGCGTGGTTTTCTTGCATATCCGCAATTATGTTGACAAGCTGCAACGAAAAAAAAGAAATCAAGAATTCGTTTTACGCCGATACATGGCATACAGAGCCCACTTTAAGTTCATCCGGCGAGAAGCTTTCCTTACCACATGAAAATGTGCTCATTTTTAACATTTTTATAGTTTATCGTTTTATTTCAGGAAACATTGCGAGAAACATAACGCCAAATTCTACCCTAACTGTTAGGGTCCTGAATGGAAGGCACATAATCGCTGAAGAAAACTGATAAAAAAAGATAAAAATATATCCTGTAATTTCTAAGATGCACCCAGCAAAGCGTGGACAATGAGGACAATTTGGGGTTCTACTGAAAGAATGGCCGATAGGGGCCGTGCTTTTGTTTGAATGAAAACTCTAACAAGACGGGAAGCAACTATTCGTAATACGTTGTAGGCATGCGCTGTTTGAGAACGCGAATGTATATAAGCGACACAGAACAGTACAGGATCAAAACAATTAAAGCACATTCCAGAGCGCGTGCCAGTAAATCATCGCTAAAGCAGCGTAGTTTTCAATGCGTGAAGTTGGTGAACTTGCTATCTTCAACGCTGCCGCGTTCAGAATATTTTCCATCCGAGTCAGAAATTATGTACACACGCGGACGAATGAAATGGGAACAAGAAATTGCTAAGTGTAACCCGCACACGATTTCGCAACGCTACTTATCCGGCTGCCACCGATGGAGCAGTGTGGAGGCAGAAAGCATGTTGATAATACATGCATTGGCGGGAGCTGGTAAGAAGTAATGCGTTATATTTAGCTTTAACATGTTCGTATTCTGATCGTTCGCTAGTGTAAGTTTTGCATTGTTCGATTTGGCGAGTGTGACACGCACCCGAGGCCCAACTCGACGATACCTTGTTTCAAATTTTTGTCTTTCGATAATTAGTAGCTTGCGAGATATTGACAAATGTGACAAAAAAGTGAAAAAGAAATAGAAAAGTGCTGTGTTTAGTTGAACCTGTGCAAGACGTTGCTTCGAGAACAATTCCGCAGTCAAAGCTTGACAGCATGTAGAAAAGCTAGCGATCAAAGTGATCGATATCCTATGACGTTGTAAGGAAATAATCAATAAAGCAGCTGACCTCTTCTTCCACATAAATCGAATTTAGTTTATTTGGAGCACGTGCAAAGCTGACACGGCAGAGTAAGCGCCTGAAAGACAAACATTTCCTTCGGTAATCAAAGCAGAGCAGGTTCCATTACCTCATTTTGCTTATCATTGCTCAGAATGGCAGTGCCCAGAACGGAGAGCTTTTCGAAAATCCTTCTCGTCACCGGATCCTCGAACTTGGTCCACTTGTACTTAGTGACATTTTTCCAGACTTCCATATCCAGTTTTTGAGTCTCGAGTGTCACTTCCACCTAAAAAAAAAAAAAAAAGATAACGTGGTAAATGTGAACAGTATGCGCACACACGCACGCTCGCATACACACATGCACGACCAAACAATGTGGTATTCTTCGACAGTTGCGAATATTATGCTTCATAGGCTTCGATACATTCATTGGTAAAACAAGAGACCGAGCAAACGCAATAATAAAGAGGCGGGAGAAGTAAATCGTTCATACGCGGAAAATCTGGGCTTCAATTACGTCGCACTGTCACCATGGGATGCCACTGCAATGGTGACTACTAACTCGACATTTCTGTGATGGCGCCAGCGGTGATGTAATCGACTGTGTTAAATTAATTTGTAAACTTAATTAATGAAGCGTTGGGCCAAATGTACGAATAACTAAACCCAGTAGCTATTGAAGAATTCGTCTATCATGCTTTGGAATGTGGTTATTTGTGGCACTAATGTTGATCTATGTGTTTTGGGTGGGCGCTTCCCTTAAAACCGCGCTTTACCCGCACGCTGGAGCCAACCGTAAGGTCACTAGATACCTTAGCCGAACGCTATTTCGAGCGCAGCTTCCTCAAGGATGAGTAGGGAATAATGAGCAGCATCTTCGATCATCTCTGCGACCACAGGCGCAGCGTCTCAGAAACCCTAGCTGTCACGACAGAAGAATGCGAGAGTGCTCCCCGGCGCCGATACTACCTGTGCTACCGTTGTATTTCTGGATGGGCCCACGAAAGCGATTAGACACAAGAAATCTCGATTAGTTGTCAAAGAAAGCTAAACGCTTTAAAAACAAGACAGAAAGCAAATAGAATTTCACTCGCGGACACACTTTCATTCACTTCGCAAGCGCTTGAAAAAAAAAAAAAAAAAGAATATTGACCGCAAAAGCATTGCATATGCAGTGCATGCATACGCGGGTATAGACGTGTCTCAAATTTGTTCCCTTGACTATATGTAAATTTGCTGCTTCTGCAAATATTTTGTATTGCGATAGCAGTTGTACAAAAGCTCGTGAATGATTCACGTCTTTGGCGCCGCCGTCGCCTTCGTGCTGTTCTGATATCAACGGCACATGCGCGTTTTCGTGCACGGATTGTTAGAGGGCCTCCAGCGACGCGGAGTGCGTTTGGCTGCAATAACGACGAAGGGAAGCAGACGCACCTTCGACGCTCCGCTCAGTCATCTAGCTTATAGCACATGCACTGTATGCAAACTAGCATTCCTGCTGAGCAGCTGTGTGCATTCACTGTTCTCAGTCGAACGGACAGTAAACGTTTAGGCAACGTTTTCTGTTCGTGGACAGATCTGTTGCAAGTGTACCAATGCATGTCGACGTTGATTGCAAAATTGCCTGGTTTAAAGTGATGCTTGGAAATGGTGAACAGGATCTTTTTCACCGCAGTTCAAGTAATAACAGCTGCGCACCATATCAGTCCCTTTCTAACGTGCTACTCAACAATAGCTCGCACATATTACTAGGCGACAATTTCAACATGCCACTTCTTCATTGGGCTGATAAATCTCCTGTTCCAACCTGTCCTCACTTTCTCTGAAACCTCATAATCACGCATGGTCTTTACCAATTCATCGACTTCCCAACAAGGCGCCACAGTGAATGTAATTCCACACTTGATGTGCTGTTCGCCATTTCAGTGACTGATTCGCTCGGCCGTACGCGTACCTGATATCATTGATCATGAGGGCTGTCTTACAGCTACGATTGCATGCCCTCGACGGATGTAACCATAACTTGCCCCTTGCAAGGTGCTTTTCTAGGCTAAAAGAAATTACATTCTCATCAATGGATGTCTTGAAGCCTGATTTAATGAATTCCAGTCGCAGTTTCGCCCGAAAGGCGAAGCATCAATTGCGATAGGAAATTAGTAGAGAGCAGCACGTAGTAAGGATAGTAGCTTTATCGGCTGCATAAACTTGAACACATTCGCTTACTAACTGAATTAACAAGCATGGTGTCAGCGCGCACAAGAAAACATGAATAGTTCACACTCGATGACCGCAGACAACCACTGTGAAAGCGCTGGCGTGAGCAAGCGCGCAGCAGCGAGCGAAGGTTCGCGTGGTCTATCGCTTCAACGGAAACTGAGCGGCGAAAGCACGGCGCATACAAAGGTAAGAGCCGTGTGGAGCTCGCTTTCAAGATACGGTGCGCGCGACAGCCCGCAGCCGCGCAAAGTACAAGTATGCAGTTGCTGGTAGAGCAGAAGCCGCACCCCCTCCCTCCCGCGCTGTCTTCCTGCTTTCCTCCTTTCGCGTGGGAGAATGAGTCGTCAGTTTCCCTTGCGCCCGGTCGCAAGATACGCAGTTAGTGCCGCAGCTAAACGTCGCCTCCCCTCCCTCTCCCTCCCTCCTTCCCTCCCATCCCCCCACGGCCTTTCGCACGACGGAAGACTTCGCGTTTGCTCTCCGCCGTGCGCTCGCTCTTCGTGAAAGCGTGCGTACCTCGCACGCTTTCACTCGCCCATACAGCAAAGGGCACGCGGCGACGATTTTATCCCCCTTGAACCTCACGGTGCCGACTACGCCGACGGCGACGGTAGAAATCCGCTTGGAGTGTCCATATAATTGCTATCGGAATAAAAAAAAAAGCCGGCAGATCTCACGTCCTGTGGGAATCGATGTTATGCGAAGCAGTGTGCAGGGAGCCTACCAAGTTAACGAAACGACCATGAGAGCGCCAAGACTTAGGCGACTGTTTCATGACCTACATGACACTCATTCATGACATTCATGTCATGAGTCCTCAGGAGTCCCTTTAGCTACACCTAAGAGGCCTTAAGGCGAAAGCCTTAGTCATGCTATGACTTCGACCATCAATCTGTAGCCTTTTCCTTCACTTAGTACCACATCCGAACCCATTACATTGGTTTTTGAGTGTTAATCTTCTTTCGCTGAGTCAGTCATTTTAGCTGAGTCATGGTCATGACTATGGCTTCTACTACCATCCTTTAGTGTTTCCCCCACTTAGTACCCACGTGCGAATCCATTTCAGTGGTTTTAGAGAGTTAATCTTTTTTGCTGAGTTATTGTCATTTTTGCGGAGTCATGCTCTTGACTATGACTTCTACCATCATCCCTTAGTGTTTCCTTCACGTAGCACCCACGTCAGAACCCATTTTAGTGGTTTCTGAGTGTTAATTTTTTTTCGCTGGGTCATTATCATTTTAGGCAGCTGTTTCATGACCTACATGACACGCATGTCAAGAAATTCATGTTGTGACCTATCATTTATGTTCGTCATACACTGTTGTCATACTATGACAATTTTGGTAAATACCAAGTTAACGATATGACCATGAGAGCACCAAGACGTAGGCGGCTAGATTAGATAGATAGATAGATAGATAGATAGATAGATAGATAGATAGATAGATAGATAGATAGATAGATAGATAGATAGATAGATAGATAGATAGATAGATAGATAGATACTGTCAAAGTGGCAAATGTTCGCCAAGAAATGATTCGCATTTAAAAAAAAGTGGTTCAGGGCCCATTTAAAGAGAATAGCTTTATTTGGCTTTTTCGCTCATTTCTGTAGTCGGTGGCCGGAGGTTGGACTTTCAGTGCCGATAAACGGCGCCGATGGAAAGGGCGCTCGCGTAACACAGTTGCAGGGCACGTTTGACGCCCAACGCAACAAGTTTTTGAGACGCACCGGCTGTCCACCTATACTTCCCCTGCAGATGTGCTGGTTAAAGGGTATGTGCTTCGTTGACCCTTTTCTCGAAGCAGTTTGCTCTAGAGAAACGAGATGGCGCTTTCGGCGGCACGCCGCACGTTGCGTCATCGAAAGCGCGCGAGGACGAAAGAATTACTGCTTCTGCTTTGCTACTGTGCGATCAGCTGTCGGAAATGCAACTGGGTGTTCGCTTACGCGCTGTGCTCAATTCATGCTGCAAAATGTTGCGCCGAGAGCACACGAATGTTCGAAGCTGAACGTTTCGTGACGGTCGAGAGAATAAGAGAGTGGCTAGCGATAATACGTGTTTGCTACAAGCTACCAAAAGTACAGAACATCTACGTTTCAAACCTTGAGCGTAGCAAGAACAAATATAGCGCAAATGAGCACAACCACGAACGATTAGGCAGAGAATAAACAATCAGATAGTGACCGCACCGAGGAACCTTACTGAGTCAGAAACATGACAAGCCGCTGCTTAGAAGTGTTTGCCAAATAAAGAATGAAGAGTAAAACACACTGATCCTGATTTAATTCATAAGCGGAAAGTTCGGACAACTTGGAATACATTTCTAGCCCCGCGTTTAGTACAAACATCATGTAAGCTGCTCGCGCCATTTGGACAAGGCGTAATGAGCACCGGAAGCGCTTACATGTCCTCTGAAGCTGTGGCCAAAGCTACGTGTCTTCTGCACAGTCAGCGTCTACGATATATCCTTCGAAACAGGGGTTTACTGAGCCTCACCGGCGTCATGCGCATGCATTGTAAACACGGAAGCAAAGGAGGCAGCTGAGGCAAGCAATGGAGGCGTCAGCACGTGATCAGACATGGAGGCGCCTACGCGATCGCCGTGAAAAGGGTCGATAAAATTATGCAATAAAACAACAAACGCTACATAAATATCGACACTGCAACACTTCAAGCACACCAATAGTTTAACCTCGCAAAGCCCAAACATGATTCCCGATCAAAGACAATTAAAACAGCGTGTTTACTTTTATTTCTGGCCATGGAGATGTGTTTATTGGTACAAGGAAAACAATGAAATGTTATTGAGTAAACGTTAATTTGTACGGTAATTACTTAATTTGTAATGTATTTGCTGTATTATCACGACTGTAAACGGCCTCCAGTACATCAAAAACACTAGTACGGGCTATAGTTTAGGTCATTAGCACATAAATTTGAATTTTTAGGCATCAAATACAGCGTATCAAAAATGATACGTTGGGCTTTGTGGAGTTAATAAAGCGAATAGCTTTCTAGGAACGTTCGGTTATTCGTTTACACTGATAATCATTGTCTATGGTTCTTTTTTTTTAAGTGTCATTTGTTTCACTGTAAATTGACATTTTACGGTTGTGTTCATGTACTCAACATTTAAAAAGCGTGTTTGTTGCCTTACAATGTAACCGCAACAAAATTTTCATTCATATTGATTGATCGCACTTGTTCAATAACGGAAAGCGGAACCTCGGTAAATTATACAAGACGGAAAAAAAAAACGAATGACGGCACTCATTCGTTTTTCGTGATGCCATGAGATTCAGACCGCGTCCGCTCGGGAGTAGTTATAATCGTTTAACAATAAATATGAAATAATTAGTTTAATATAGTCGGATACAGCTGAAATCTGCAGTGAAGCTCCGCCCACGCCCTCATAACCGCCAGTCACTGTTCCTCCGCGAGGCTGCAAATAGTTCGTACTTCCGACTTCCCCTGTTACCTAAATAAGGCGGTAACCACAAAAATAATATTATATGCGCGTAATTTTATGTTTTCGCTCGTCTATTACAGTGGAACGTAGAAGTATGACAAGTACAGTTGTATCAAGTAAGACTTCATTTCGTAAAGGTCGCATGACGACGATTTTGTTTGATTCTGTGATTGGCTGATGGAGTAACACAACTCCGTGCGGTCCGTGTGCCTTTGTTGCCAACTGCTGTTTCTTGAAGTTGCATCCTACTATAATAATAAATAACGGATTGCTTTGCATCCTAAAACAATGGTATTGACTCAACCTACAGGGAGTTTTCATAACTTTTGCTCAATCTCCCCAGTAATACTGGAGGGGTTGTGCGATCCTCGGCTACTGTAACACCGTCCTAATCACTCATTATCCCACAAGCCAATGAAGGCACTTTTGTGCTTCTTGCGGGCGACTGGCCTGCGCAAGCACATTTTACTGCTTGACGCTGTCCGCGCGCGTGCTAACATCCCTTCATACCTCTCATTTTTCTATTGCCCTACTCCCCTGCCCCAACATAGGGTAGCCAGCCAGACACTTCGCTGGTTTCCCCGCTAAATCTAGCTGTATTTTTGCACTGCCTAGCGAGAAAATTTACTCTCTTGCGGGCGGCGGTTTTTTTTTTTAGTGGTTTTCTTGTCATGTTGGTTTGTTTTTTTGGTGGTACAGAAGCTGAAATGTTTGTTTACAATAATTCGTGCTTCACGTGTCGCAAACACGCAGCTTATCCATGCCCCTACGGAAGTAACAAAGAATTCTCATCTTCGTTCCCAAACAGTGTGCTGCGCATTTATTCCTCCATTTCTCCATGCCTGTAATCTGAACTACAGCTCTATCAGTTCCGGCAGTTCTAAGCAGTTTCACTCTTCGCGATTTTTGCATATGCGCGTAAGGGGACTTGGCCTCGTGAAACAGCTCAGGTGATATACATCCAAAATTCAGGAAGGAATGGTTGGAGGAACCAACGCTTCGAGCCTTGGTCGATGGAAATTCAAGGTGACGCCCGACGAGCCAAGTGCCCCTATTGCAAGGCAGAGTTTTGTGCAAAGCACGGGAATTTAATCGCACAAACTATTACAGAAAACATATTACGGCTGCTGAACCATTTCCTCCCGGTAGACAAACAATGCTGCAAGTACCACAAGATTAAGTCTCAGATGTCATGCGCTGCTGAAGGATGCCCATCCATGTTCGTAAGCGCCAACTCTGCAATTGTGACTTTCGGGGTCACCAGAGTGCTGAAAACTGCTGCTTCAGTTACGCGCTGCCCGAGCACATTGTTCACAAGATCGGCACGAAGGAGGTCTGCGGGGTTAGCTATGGCAACGACCATAGACCTACCTGGTCGCGCCAGTGAACAAATACAAACAGAGGACCCGCGACCATACCAAGATGGAACAGGTGACATTTTTTTTGTAATTTTATACACGACACGGTAGTTCAACCTGCTTTCGGGTGAGTGATTGTTTTCGGACCACAGCAGTGTGTAACGGCACAGTGTTAACAACATTAGTTATAATCCCATGGCATTCCATCCCCGACATCCTGTAGCATGGTGCTCTAACCCCAACCATGACATCCTGCGGCACAACGTATGAGATCATGCGGTCGTGTAAGATCATGCAGTCGCCAAAATATTAGGGCAAGGTGGTTAAGGACGTCGGCACGACAGGATCTCACACCTGAGAGTGGCTTCTATCCCTTATATTCACTGTATGCAACATGGTTTAACGAAGTGCATGCGCCTCGTGGTTCGATGTAGATGTTGTATTTTACGAAAAAAAAATTAGTGGAGTAAATTCAGCAGTCGAAAAACGAGCGGTAAGCAGCAGGCGCTCGCGCAGGGAGCTGTGTAGTGTTAAGCATAAATTTGAGTTCGGACCGTGCAGAGAAGGTGTGCTGTGTGAACTTACGGAGTGCCGTTTCCATGTAGTGACACGTACATGGGGCAGACCGGAACGTGTGCAAACACTATAGGCTAAGGGAGCATAAAAGCTCGTTGAAGGGGGCACGACACAAACACCTCGCCATGCACCACCACGAGTGCCGATGCGTTCCTATTTTGGAAGGCACAAGGATCACCTACAGGCGCAGGGAAATATTAATGCGTGAAGTAGTAGAGGCTTATAGAACAATCACTTAAGACGACATGCTTTGCGCAATCGCGATGTGACCTTTTTGTAAGGTTGATATGGCACCTAGTGAAACATTTTTTGGTTCTAAAGTTGTGGCATCTGATGAAAACTCTTGGCATCAGATATCTGAATGTAAGCTGTGTGTGCGTAGGCACGGGTTGCAAAGAGTGAAGTGGTGTATATAAGATATAATGTTTACGTGTGATAAATGCCTTCATGTACCCCGTGTTCTTTCGTCGGTCCGTGACTAAAAGTGGTACTGTAAAGCATGGATCGGCACCAACTTGTCCACTTTCACATCCTATAAAAATGTAAGACATTACAGCCTACTGTAACAGTATAGTGTACAACGGCACAGTGTAGCATCACTAGTTACAACTCCCCGCGATATCTCATCGGCAGACATCCACCCTACCCTCGGCCGTGACATCCTTTCGGCACAATGTACTACGACGGGCGCGCAAGAGCCGAAACACATCTAAAACACTCACGCTCTTGTTCTTGTTGTACTCCGTGAGGTTGTTGGCGTAGTTCCAATCGGCGACGACCACCCTGTTCCACATTTCGGTAATGAGGTAGTTGGCGTAGCAGGCGTACATCTTCGCCATGTCTTCGTCCTCGTTATCGCCTTCCACGGGTTTCCTGGCAGCTCCATGGGCCCCGGTCGTAGCCGCTGCGAGGACCAGGCACACGAGCCACGGCCACATCCATGCGGGCGGTGGAGTCATCTCTCACGGGGATCTCAGTGGTCTTGGCGGCGGCGGCGGTGATTCCGCCTGTCCGAAAACGAAACGGCGCGCGCCCACTTTATAGCCCACCGAGCGCGGTCTCTTCCGGCTGGCTGTATGGAAGGGAGCTCGACCTTCAACCGGTTCCTCCCTGGTTCATTCGCCCCCCGAGTTTGGCCTCTCTGTTCCGTTCCCCGGATGCACAGTGTGGGTGCTGAGGAAAAAAAGAGAAAACAGTAGCAGACCGATAGGGACGGGAAGTTGTCCGACGAATGCGCGCCGCTGAGCGGTTGTCCAGAAGAAAAGAAAAAGAAAGAAAGATGGAAACGGCTGATAGCGGCTCTGTGCACCATGGTGTGGTTTTGGTAGGCTGCTCGTCTGCACGGAGCAGGGGGAACGGGTCGTATCCTCTCCTTGTCCGAGTGCAAGTGGACAGAGCACTTGTCGTCATCTACTAGTTCTCTCCGTGCACGTGCTGCTTAGGAACCATATGCACACGTTGCAGCTGGGACCTATAACTCTCGTAGCGGATAAGCTCACTGCAGAAGGACGGTGAAACTGTAGAAGCTGTGGCCCAGGGGGTAGGGTGCTCTGCTGGGCTGCAGGAGGTGCGCGGTTCGAACTCTACCGCCGAACACCCACCGGTTTATAAATTATACTAGTGAAAAGCGGTCCGCCGGCCAGGCGCATGGCTACCCTGGTGTGCGCTGCTTGAGAGAGGTTTCGGACAAACCGCTATGTATTCTGTGCATGAAGCAAAAGAAACAAAGGACCACAACTTCAATTCTGGAAGTCAGGGCCCCTAATTAATGTTGTCAGGTTTGGAGTAAGCGTCCCTGTGTGGCACGCTCGTATGCTGCAGTGGTTATATCAACACGTACAAACCTACTGTATTTCAAAATTTACATTTCTTTTGAACGAGCCATTTTTTTTATAACGGTTAAATAATTATCAGAGCCTGTTTATTCTAATATCGGCTGGCACTCGCATACTTGTGCGATGTCTCAACAATTAAGGTAGCTTAAGTCGACCGGTAACGCAATGTTACCGAAAGCTGGGGCATGCTTGCAGTGATTAGCTGGTAAATGCTGTCTATATACCAATTCGAAAAGGGGTGCATTCGTAAGAGCACTTTGTTACTAGATGGCCGAATTCGTTATTACTACTGACTGATAGTTGTTCTTCCAGAACCTTGTAGCGTATATGAGTTGGTTTGTGAATACGCGTATCCTAATTTGGAAAGATGCTTCCTCGATATATGCCCAGTGGCGTACCAACTATTTCTCGAGGCCGGGGGGGGGGGGGGGGGGCAGACTGCAAAAAAATCTGACCTCCATCCCCCCCCCTCTCTCTCTCTCTCTCTCTCTCTCTCTCTCTCTATATATATATATATATATATATATATATATATATATATTGCGAATTACTATTACAATAGGTGAAAGAGCCTGGAAATGCGTCTGTCAGTTGTTTTTATATTTAACAGACATCGACCTATTTATCAATCACAGACATGGGGAACCATGGCGGTACGAAAAATTATTTGAATTTGCGTTTATTTATTCTAACTGTATAAAATTTCATGGTGATGCAGGAACAAAGGGCAATGAGTGTGTCACAGAGGTCTCGGATCCACCCAGTAGCAGCAGTACAGCGCACAGAAAAAATATTAATAATTAAACAAATAATTGTACTTGTTATTTAAGTCTACAGTCTAAATATATCGCTAGTTTAGGTAATAGTATTGTCTAGGTTCTACGCAACGAAGTACAATTAACATAAATTACTTGCAATATTCACTAGAAAAAATTACAGCAGATGTGTGCAACAACCTGATTTCCAGCCAAGGTGTATGTTTCGAACAGTTGCAATAAATCTTTCAATTGTTTTGTAATTATATCGCATACATTAAAATATTGCCCATATAAGACTGTACCATTTGAAACATTGCCCGCATGTAATCCTTTGGAGCACTTCTTGTTCGGAATTAAAAAAAAGCAAGTAATTCATCAACGCACATGTTACATCGCCATAACATTTACCATGGTGTCTTGACTCCCTTCTTCCTTCCCTACCCCTCGCCCTCCTTATCAATTTCTGCTAGATTTGATATCGGTTGAGCTCACAGTTTTCCCAGAGCAACGTGATAAATGATTTGTTCGCAAAACACGTTGATAAAGCTCCGGATTCCTTGCATGCGTAATTTACTGCAAACTTCATATTCCCCTGTCTTTAAAGTTTACCTACATATTGTCCGTAACGATCTTTTTATTTTCACCAAATATAGACAAAATGTCTTGCTTAGTTCACCGAGGACATCGCTGAAACAAAGTCTGAACGTGTTATGACGCCTGAAAATAGAGACAGAAAAATGGCGGCTCAATAATTATTTGCAACACTTCTAGCTGGATCAGGAACGTAAAAATTTTGTCGCACATTGCAGTTACCATGTCCGCCCTCCCCTTTCCAGAAAATATAAACCTGCTGTAACCTACAGCTATGTCGGGACACTGGGAAGCATAGCTGATAGCTGCCATATCACACGCTTTAACACTTGAATAAGAACCTTTTTACAAAGGCTGTGTATGATCCAGCCACATTTATCTTTGCAAAAAGAGCTTCCATAGCATACCACCAATTTTCGTTAAATTTGGTCTTGGTGGCTTTTACAGTTCTGCTATGGCAGCTGACTCAATTCTTCCCCAATCGTTAGACACACTCATAACATTCTAGAGTACTTGCATGCGTAATTTATTGCGAAAGCCTTAATTACCCATCTACTCTGAACTTCACCTACACATCACCAATTAACTTGTCCTTACATTCACCGAACAAAACGAAGCTGCCTCCTTTAGTTCAGTGAGGACGGCAGGCGAACCTAGTATATCATGCACGAAAAAGTAAAAATAAATAAAATATTAGGGTTCAATAATTATTGGTAACGCTTTTAAATAAGCCAGAAACGTTAAAGCTACGCGACACATTGCACTTAAAATCTGCCTATTCCTTCAAAGTATAGAATATCTGAAATGCAGAGTTCTCTTGGGACATGAGGAAACCTAGCAGCAGCGTGATACTTTCGAACAATTGGTTACATTTTTTGAAACCTGTATTTGATCAACACGCATTTAGAAGTGCACATAAACTCAGCGTATTGTTCCCCTTATGTTCGTAAAATTTGACCTCAGTTGTAGTTGTAATTATGCCAGCGCAGCCGTCTAAGTTTTGCACCGCTCGTAAAACAGACTATAACGCAATGGACCACTTGCATACGTATTCTACTGGAAAATGCACATTTAAACCACCCATTTAGAACATTGCCTACGGATTACCCATACCATGCCCCTAATTATCCCCGGATATAAACAGAATGCCTTGTTTAGCTCAGAGAGGACACCGGAGAAACAAACTACGAATCTCGCATGATGCACGAAAACACATGGAAAAACGAGGGTTTAGTAATTATCTGCAACACTTGCATGAAAAGCAGAAAAGTTTTCGCAATGCACTGCGCTTAAAATTATCTTATTTTCCCGGAATTTCAACCGTATCTCGTGCTGTTGCTTTAGGAGTCTGGGAAACATTTTGATAATCGGCTGCATGGCACCCTGAACGCTCCCATGAAGAACTTTCTACAAACACTCTGATGAACCTACACAGGATAAACATTTATCGCTCGTCACTCAGAACATTTATTCGTACTTCAAATAAATAAAAACCCATGCCCCGCATAGCTCACCGCGAGGATACTGAGAGAAAACAAATAAATGCCGTGTACGTATAACGCATAAAAATTGGGAGAAAGAGACTATTCAGTAACTGTTTTCGGAGCACATAAGCAACCTACACAGGGCAAAGTTTCGATACACGCCACCAAAAAGTGGCCCTCATTTTTTCAAAATATAAAACATCTGCTCTTCTTGCTCCTGCTGGGATAAAATTAATAATGTAGCTCTTATTTCGAAACAGCCACAAAATGAAATCGACAAGTTCAGAAGTGACACAAGCCTTGGAAAAAAAATTCAAGTCAGTGTTCTATTGGTATTTAAATGGCTCTGCATGTTCGACCAAGGTCACTTTCACGAACATATCTACAATAAGTCATGATTAGACAGTGAAACTCGATAGTTATACCTGTAAGAGGTTTGATTAGACTTTTTGATGATGATAACATACTGAGACTGATGCTGTCTCCGGACAGAGATGAAATAGTTCCAGCATTTGAAAATCCAACGATTTCATGCCGTAAACCACACCAGTCGTTGGGCGCGGCTGATCATAATACGTTATCCTGACCTCCCGATCGCCCGCAGGTTAAATAAGCTGATTTTGTTTTCAAATACGGATATATGGGTCCCAAAACAATGGGCATGATGGAAGTAGCTCAAGCTGACATTTTTTAGGGCGGGAACTGCCCAGCGCCAGGCCTTCCCCGCAACGCGAGCGTGTACGGAGAGTCCCGCGTGTCGTCCGCTACAGCGCGTCCCGAAGAGACAGAAAAGACAGTCCTCGCTGCGCAAGCAGGGGATACGTAGTAAAGAAAAGCGTTACTAACATGACTACTCTATTAGGAAAGAAAATTTTGCTTCAGCGGTAGTTTTGTTGGACTTTGCAGCATGCAGCCGAAAGTACCCGCGTTCAAGAGTGGAGGGGGGGAGGCAAATGCCCCCCCCCCCCCTTCCCCCCGGTAGATACGCCTATGTATATGTCTTTCCTCAAGCACCTAGTTGCCTCATTCAAAGAAGCGCACCAGCGCTGGCGAGTCATGACAACCTGTGGATGCCTTGCATTACAAAAAGCGACCTCTGGCGATGTGCGTTCGGGATAATTAGCTACATATACACTTTCATAAAAGAAAAATATCGTAGTCCACCCAAGAGTAGCATGAAGCGACAAATTAACTCGGATTCCTCAGAAAGAATGCTTCACAGTTGAAGAAATATTTGTCCTGGTCCCGGGTTCAATCCCCGTACAAGGACCGATGTATGTTTTTGGAAAAGTTAATGCTCTGCCGTTTTTTTATTACTAGGTCCATTTACGGCTTGCCGAAGCTTGCTACTTGCTTGTATAGTTGTGACGAAAAGGCCATGATGTCAACCTGAACGCAGGGCTATATTTCTTAGTCGCGCGACATCCTCTTCCTCATTCAGGGTCATCCTGGTGAATGACCGTGAACAGCCACAACTCCCCCCCCCCCCCCCCCCCCCCTAAGAAACTGGCAGTTGGCTGGGACAGCAATAGCGGCGCAACTTGCTGACGTGCACAATGTCGGTAGTTCTACGTAGCGGTATCACGGATCGGTCAATCTCGTAATTCACTGCGGACACTTTGCGGATTATTTTGTAAGGTCCTTCCATCACTGCACATAGTTATCCTTGGTTTGGATGCCATGGTGTCTTGAAGAGCACCAAGTCACCAACTTGAAGTTCACTTGGTAGAAGCGTTTTGTCGTATGTGACCTTGTTCTTTTCGTGGTATGCAAGGGAATTACGAACTGCAGTCTTTCTTGCCTCTTCCAGGTTTTCGGGTTCGCTGTTTAGCAGTGGTGGATAACATAGTATTTCATACACCAGAAAATAAGGTGGATATCTTGTCACTTCCTGTGGAGTCTTCGCGCACGCACTATGCAAAACTCATGTACACTCATCAATACACCAGACACACCCACACGAGATGGACACGCGACACAACGCCATACAACGCCTGACCTCGCCTTTCACCATGGCCACAATCCTCCAGAGACTTATCAAGTCCTTCCGGACACTACAATAAATGCGGCATTTGCTCGTACTCCATAGCGGCAATACAGGCTCTTCGTGATAACAGGCTCCCCGAAAATCATCATGACGACCTTTCTGACACTCTCTCCCTCCTCTCCCCTGCTTTCTTTCGTCACTGTGGTGTGGGTGCCAGGTCATGCGGGGATTACCGGCAATTAGCTCGCTCATTAACTAGCCCGCGAGATTACTAGCCGGGCGCTGGCGATCCCCTGGCCTTACCCGCCCATAGCGGACAAGGCACACTTTTATAAGAAAACTCTAAAGCAGCACTACAAGCACCTCCGGCATTCATTACAGACTCTTCCGCCACCACAACTTTCCTCTCCACTGCCCAAGTACACACCATCAGTGCCATTCAGGTCAACACTTTCATCACGCCACCTTTATCGATACCGCTCCGACCCCTCATGTCCCAACTGCCCCTCTACGTACGCAAATGTAGAACACAGCTTTTTCTCTTGCCCAGCAGCCCTACAATCCCCTCATTACCCAAACTCCCCACTTCTCCACCGGCGGATGTGCTTGGCGCTGGCGGCTCTCGCCGACCAGCTGGCCATGGTCCTCCTGGTAGAGGAATCTTTATAGATCTTAGTCTCAGTTGGAATAAAGTCTTTTCTCTCTTCCACGACCCCAGCCGTACGCCTCGCTGACGGTGGGACAGAGACTGTCCACCGTCAGTTTGCGTTGTTGGTCACCAAGTGATTAACCTTTTTACCGTCCTTGCACAATTGCTCATGATCTCATACTGATCGATTGCTCAGTCGGTGTCCTTCACCTTTAACTGCCTCGACTTTCTTACCCTGATTACCAACCTCCGAGCCGTCTACAGTGCACTGTTTTTGTTCGCCTACCACCTAAAACCGTGAGATATGTCCATTTATCATGTTCGCCAGCTGTTCCCGATGGCGACTATTTTGTGACGCCCCATATTGACGTGTTACTAACTCACGGTGTCACTGTGCCCTACGAAGTCCTGACAATTACAGCTAATACAACCTGCCTTCCGTATGTCAATTTCAGCTTCACCAAGCGGATACTTCCATAGGGGATATCCATGACTCACCTCTGCTCGTTTCAAGGCACCCAGGTAGAGGCTTTCGCACTAGATATTGCCTGCCCTCAGAACGGCACGCCGATGTCGTGAACTTGTGGCAGCAACGAACTTAGTAACATGATCGCCTCTGACCTTCCGCCTGACCACTCTAAAGCCCTCTGGTGCGTTCTCATATCATATCGAGACATATTTGACTTCGGCAAACAGCACTACAGACCTACATAGCCATGCATCGCATACGCACTGGCGATGACAGCCATTTCCACCGATGCCCGTGCAGAGTGTCTGCGTCTGAGCGTAGCGTCATCCAGCAGGAAGTCATGAAAATGCTTACCAAACACATTATCGAGCCTTCATCCAGTTTCTGGGCATCCGTGGCCGTGTTAGTTAAAGAGAAGGACGGGTTGTGGCGTTTCTGTGTGTACTATCACTACCTCAACAGCATTACAAAGAAAGACGCCTACCCTCTACCACGAATTGATGACGCCATTGATTATCTGCACGATGGTGCCTCTTCTCGTCGATCGACCTTCGCTCTGGCTATGGAATGATAGCTGTTGACACCATGGACCGGCGGCAAACAGCGTTTGCCACACCTGATGGGCTTTACCAATTCAAGTTCATGCCATTTGGACGTTTGGACGGTGCTTTACTCTTTCTCTCTCGTTCCCGACGCTCTCTCTCTCTCTCGTCCGTAGCTAGGGGCGCTGCGGTGCACAAGGGCGTAAAGCCCCTATATATAAAAAGTTGTCGCAGTTTCACCTGAAAGGCGAAGCATCAATTGCGATAGCAAATTTGTAGAGAGCTATACGGAGTAATGATATTAGCTTTATCAGCTGTATAAACTTGGACATGCAGCAGCACCGGCAACACGCAGAACTATTGTCGACGCCATCGGCGTTTTGGCCGCGTTCGCTCAAAATGCGTGCGGCTTGGTGACTGTTGCCGGAGCCTCTGATATAAATAGGCACTTGGTACCGCATCTAAACGTCGCGTCCCTTCCTTCCCCCTCCCCCACGGCCTCTCGCGCGTCCGAAGAAGGCGCGTTTGCTCTACATATATGGTGATTGTAAAGGAGGAAAGAGACGCCTACTTCTTTAGCCCTTAAGGGAGCACGGCGCAGAACGCGCGTTTGTTCTCCGCCGTGCGTTCACTCCCCGTGAAAGCGCGCGCCCCTCGCGCCCTTTCACTCGCACATACAGCGTTCGGTGCGCGGCGACGATTTCATCTCCATTGACGTCATACGGAACCTCACGGCGACGGCGACGGCGACGGCGACGGCAGAAATCTGCTTTTGAGTGTCCATATAATTGCTATCGCAATAGAAGTAGCGACACTCTCCTCCTCCGCCTCCCCTCCTCCTGGCTTCTCCTCTCTTTCGAGCTCCTTTTTCGACCGTTGCGCCGCCTACACCGCTTGAAACACGTGCACTTGTTTATCTTTCGCCGCTGATCAGATTCGACGATCGCCGACTGTGTTCGCCGCTATCGTCGTGCTCCTCGCCAGTCGGTAGACGCTTCTCGGGCGAAAATGGCGATGGAGAGTTTGGCGCTGAGCCGTGCTCCCTCAAGGGCTGCAGAAGATAGCGCCAACCTTTCCCTTTCCCTCAAGAACCACTTATCATCAGCGTGATCATAGACGCGCTCTCTCTCTCTCTCTCTTCCGTAGCGGTGCACAAGGGCGTTCGTTCCCGACGCGCTCTCTCTCTCTTCCGTAGCTAGGGGCGCTGCGGTGCACAAGAGCGTTCGTTCCCGACGCGCGCTCTCTTTCTCTCTCGTCCGTAGCTCTGGTTTACCCGAATGCGTTCGTTTCTCTTTCTCTTTCTCTCTCGTTCCCGAGCACGCTCTCTCTCTCTCTCTCGTCCGTAGCTAGGGGCGCTGCGGTGCACAAGCGCGTTCGGGAGCTCTCTCTCTGATCCGCAGCTAGGAGCGCTGCGGTGCACAAGGGCGTAGGGTGCATGTAGGCTCCCTACAAGGGCGGTCGTTCCCGACGCGCGCTCTCTTTCTCACTGGTCCGTAGCTCTTGTTTACCCGAATGCGTTCGTTTCTCTTTCTCTCTCGTTCCCGAGCACGCTCTCTCTCTCTCTTTCGCCTGTAGCTAGGGGCGCTGCGGTGCACAAGAGCGTTCGTTTCCGACGCGCGCTCTCTTTCTCTCGTCCGTAGCTCTGGTTTACCCGAATGATCACCCGGTGCTTCGTCCATTCATCATGATTCAGATCGTGGATATGCAGTGATTTTTTTTCGAAGGTCATTAACGACATCCTGCGTGGCTGCTACACCCAACACAAGCTAACCACGTTCTACCATCCCCAGACAAACAAGCTTACCGAGCGCTTCAACCGGACGCTCACCGACATGCTTTCCAAGTACATTTCGGCCGACCACCGTGATTGGGACCTTGCCTTACCATATGTGACATTCGCCTACAATTCTTCCCGGCACCATGATGCTTGTTACTCCCCTTTTTGTCTTTTTATTGCGATAGCAATTATATGGACACTCAAAAGCAGATTTCTGCCGTCGGCGTCGCCGTCGCCGTGAGGTTCCGTATGACGTCAATGGAGATGAAATCGTCGCCGCGCGCCGAACGCTGTATGTGCGAGTGAAAGGGCGCGAGGGACGCGCGCTTTCACGGGGAGTGAACGCACGGCGGAGAACAAACGCGCGTTCTGCTCTGTGCTCCCTTAAGGGCTGCAGAAGTAGGCGTCTCTTTCCTCCTCTACAATCACCATATATGTAGAGCAAACGTGCCTTCTTCCGACGCACGAAAGGCCGTGGGGGGGGGGGGGGGAGGGGGAGGGAAGGGAGGCGACGTTTAGCTGCGGCACCAAGTGCCTATTTATATCAGAGGCTCCGGCAACAGTCACCAACGCCGCACGCATTTTGAGCGAACGCTGGGCAAAACGCCGACGGCGTCGACAACAGTTCTGCGTGTTGCCGGTGCTGCTGCATGTCCAAGTTTATACAGCTGATAAAGCTGCTATCATTACTCCGTATAGCTCTCTTCAAATTTGCTATCGCAATTGATGCTTCACCTTTCAGGTGAAACTGCGACACCTTTTGTTTGGATGTCAGCCAACTTTGCCGTTGGATACGTTCCTTCTTTCAGCTACAGCCTCGACCAGTGAATATGCACGCGAGGCTACTTCCCGGGCTGACCATGCACGGTAGCTTGCTTGTAGTCAGCTTTCTTCTTTTCAAGAAAACAAAAAGTGCCGTTACAACTACAACCACTGTGACGCGTGCTTTCCTCCGGCTACCCTCGTCCTTCTTTGGTCCCCATCCCGTCGCGCGGGGCTTTCTGAAAACCTGCTGTCTCGATACATGGGCCCATACTGCGTCCTTCAATAAGTTACTGATGTCACGTACGAGTTCAAAAACAGCAAGTCCCGCTATGTCTTCTGGCTCGTTGGCCCGCGACGTCTTCCACGTTTCGCGGCTCAAGGTTTACTAACCTTCCTCCGCTGTAGCTCCTCAGACACGCTAAGACGGCGTTATGCGCCGTCTTGGCGCATAACTTGCCGCCAGGGGGTTGTGCTAGGTGACAGTCGAAGAAGAAGAGAGCGGCCTCTGGATGAAGACAACGACGTGTCTTGTGTTTTTACGTGGACTGGCTTTCATTTTGGCCAGTGCTTGTGATTTTTGTATTTATACCGTGTATGTAGTTTCTGCCTAGTTTATTTCCACGTAACAATATAACATATAGAAGAGCAGGTGTTCAGCACACACACACGCCCATCCTTTACTCCTTTCAGACTCAAGATATGGAGATTCCTCGATCAGTCGCAGAACTCAAACTGTTGGAGCACCAAGAAAATGTTGGTGAGGCCTTGATAGAACTGACAAACTAAACTTTGCGTGTGAATAAACATTGTGTGCCATTTTAACTTTGTCGTTCTTTGCCTTTCTTGTTGCTATGGGAAACCATGTAGAGCTGCTATGTGGAACGTTGTTTCTTGATTGCACTTGTGTGATGTCAATTACATTAATACCTAATTTTTCGTTGCTCAGGGAAGCATATATGTGGCTTGACTAGCTGAAATTCTATCATGTTCAAGCTGAACTTTCACACAAGGGTAATATTTTGCGGTGGGTTTTGTTTATTTGAAGTATGATTATTGGGATTAGCTGGATGTACTATAAGTGGGGATAGTACATCAAGGTAGAAGAACTAGCAACGCCATCTGCCAAAACTTCTTCATGCTTTATGGCGTTTTCAACACGTTGGGGGTGTGAATTTTTGCTCCAACATGACAAATGGCGCCATGGTTCCTTCGCAAATTTCTTTGTCTCGCGTTGGCCACAAGCAGTGGGTACACCTAATTAGTTCTAGAAGCTAGACAATAGAATACAGACAAATACTGCATTAAAGGAAAGCTGCAATATTTTTGCAGCTGTAGAAACTCCACCATACAATTCTTGAACGTAAAAGGATGACACTAAGCAAATGTGAAGGTTTGAAACCTTTTGTGATATATTTTACTTCGATACTGAAGTCGTTTTGAAACGTTGGACTTGGGTTGATCTACATTCTTTGTGATTTCATTACAGAGCAAGATTTATTGACGTCGTGTAGCAATAGAGCTAGGTAGAATGAAGATGCTCTAAAGTATAATAAAGAGCGTTGCGTACGTTTCTTCAAGCTGCGCTTGTTCGTGGCAGCAGCAGAGACCACAGTAATGGAGCAAACCAGTTTTTCTTGATATCATGACGTATCCACCGTCTGTATACTGAAATCAAAGCTGGTTCGCAGAGGCATGTATCGTAGTAAATTATTTAGGACTTGCTGGTACCTGCCAGTATTCTCTCTAAGGTTTACAGGGCTGGATAAAGAATGATAATTTGGAAATGTCATATTGGTTCTCCTTTAAGAATGTGCTGTACACAGATGTGTTTGTGTACAAATGTGTTTGTGAACTAATTTAGTGTTTCTCTTTAGTGTTCCTTTAAAGAACCCCAGGTGATCAAAATTAATCCGGAGTCCCCCTCGCTAAGGCGTCACTGATAACCCCCTCTGCAGTTTCGGGACACTTAACGTCACAATGTTTTACCATGTTCATGTAATGTCTTGTCCTAGGAGCATATGCTACACAGTTACTGCTGAAAGCACTACTTTGACTAAGTGTTGTATAAATGCAAGGGTAACAGGCCTCATTTGAAATCATCTCGTTTATGAAAGCAGTTTGAGAGCATATGCATGATGACGGCGTGTGCTATCATACTGTTTGGCTGATGACTGCCTACTGATGATATCATACTGATGACGACGTGCTATCAACTTGATATCACGTCAACCAGTCACGGGAAAGTGTCCTATTTTACGAGAGACTGCTACAAAAGGCTTGTGATTCATGACAGGTGTGTTCAATTTTTATTTATATGAACTCGTTTTCATTCATCACCTTCTGTGCACTGAGACATGTGAGGAACTTTATGGAACTTAAAATGTAGTCCAAACAAAAATTACTGTAACAGGTATCTGGGGTTTTGAGCCCTTGCTTATTTGTGCTTCTTCGGGCACCTTCTTGTAGTAGTTGTTGGGCAAGCAGTCGGGTTGTCACTCTTCCAGCCAACGTGTGTTCCCTTGTTGTACTCCTTGAGCCATTTGTAGAGTGGGTCGAAGTACTCCAACAGTGCACTGGCGTCCATTTCTCTCGTCCTGCCTTTGGTTAGCATGGCCAAGGCTTCCGGCCAGGGTTTGGAGTATCCCAGTTCCATTACATCCCTGCACGAAAAATGATGCGTGTTTAGAGCACTGTTTCTTACTTGTTGCTGCAACATGATGTATGCATGTGAGCACACGAGCTGTGAGTCACTGTCTGCACCTCCCTTTGGAATTTACTGCTGTTTTACCTTATACTGCTTTCTTTGTCTAACATGTGCATAAGTCGCATGATCACTCATTATGCATCGAACATTTGTAACTTGTCGACCTCTTTCAGAACTCAGTCAATAATTTTGGGGCCCTGTCTTTATGAAGTCTGCACTGTAGATCGAATGAGTAAAAACGATAAACTAATTGGTTGATAATCGAGATCCTTAGATACTTGGTATTCATATTGCCATCTACGGATTACTGCAGGCCACGTGCTGGAGGCATAGTCGGAAGCAGCGACTTGTGTGTTTTGATACTGTGCTCATCTAAAGCATGTAGAATTATCATTGCAATGGCCAACTACTTCTATTTATAGTACGTTTCATGCAGTCGACAGCACTGCAGAGGCCAGAGCGACATCTTACATTTCCTGCGTTCATGATCAAAAAGTAGTGAATCACATTTGAGAGCACGAAACTAAGCGTAATTAGGGACAATATTGGCTCCACAGCATATTGCACGTGAAGAAATTAATACTTAAAAGGTGCTACAGATCTGCGCCAATTCCACATGGTATGAGTGAAGTTATGCATCTGTGTGACAATACTCTTTGTACAGCTTCCACAACATAGTGCCTGCATCGGCCGCCAATACTTAGTACATGAGATACTTTAAGGAATAAACATTCAAATAATACATCATTTGTCATAAAATAACCGTATGTTGCAGAATTGATATATGAAGGACGTGTTCTGTAAACGGTATCGCAGGTGAAGGGGCATGTCACCATAAAGTATGCTGTGATAAGTTTCTATGACTGCACTAGTTGCATAGCTTCGGCAGCATTGCCTGTCAACTATGAAACAATGAGTATAGGGATTAGCATCTGAAGCTATGTGATCGTTGTAAACGTGTGTGGCTTTCTATCCTTCTGCTAGAACAATCAGGCAAACACATTTCTTGCATGTTGTGGTTGAACACAGCCTCAGAAGGTGTCAGTTCCATCACTGCTGCCTTCATCTATATCTTCAGTACACTATGAATGACGGAAGTACCGAAAGTTGGGCGAGTTGGTATGCATTCATATTTAAGAAAGTTCAAAGCAGCGCAAGAAGACGCAGACAAAGGATTGAGAAAACAGACCGGACAAGGTTAATAAAACAGACCTCGTCCGGTATGTTTTCCCTGCTCATTCTTTGCATCTTTTTTGCGCTGCTTGGTATTTTCTTTCATGTGTATGACAATGCGTATATGGATACACAAAACAGTGCACCGACGAAGCATTCTGAAATGAAAATATATTTAGCCATACTAGCGAACAGAATCGCCGAAACGGTGCGTGATAGTCTATCAGCAGTGACTGGGCAAGGGGCTGATTCATAGGGCTGCAGACAGCGTGTCCCTGCTATCATGCAACAAGATTTCAAAATACGCAAATTCCACGTAGCAGGACAGAACAAAGGTAATGTTCTTTGCTGTCACTTGGAGATACTCAGATTATTTTTGCATTCAACCTAATTACATAATTAGTCTTAATTATTCAACGTCTAAAATATTATCATTAGATTAAAAGTGTCAATGAGAAAATTGTAGAGCAACAAAAAAACTTCGTCAAATGAAACATGAAACTTCACCAGGAAAGCATGAAGTGGTGCTTGTGAGGAGGTTCTTTAGAGAAATTATTGGCTGTTGAGTCAGACCTTCAGCACATGAAGATACGAAGTCGCTCATTGCAAAACAAACCCATTCACTCAACATGCACAAAAAGGAAGACAAATACACAGCACGGAGACACAGATGATTAAACACAAAAAGTACAAGTCTCAAAGGAAAGATCAAAATAAAGTTTCATGGTCTACACTGAAGTTACGAGGGGTGGTGGGGAAGGTGGCGCTTGGAGTCGCTAGTGATGGCGACGCAAGACACCGCCGAAGGAAAGTCGTGGTCGCCCACAGGCGAACATCAGGAATCGGACCATGCAGGGTGAAGTTTGACTTTGACGTCGGAACGCGGGCAAGCAGCACGGTAGTAGTCTCGACGCCGGACACCAAATCCAATGGCTTCACCTCTGATCCCAGTGCCCATGTTCCACTTCTCCGACGGTGCTTAGCCCCTTCTTGCGACAGGAAAGGAAGCGGTGTCTCCGCCTCTGGAAGGCCGTCCTGTTCCAGTAGGAGGCACGAAACGCGGGCCTGACGCCCGACGGCTTGACTCCTGCGCCTAGAGCACTGGCGCACACCTTCCTGCCAGCTGGCTTTCTTTTCTCCTTCACCCCTGTCGTGTAGGCTCCTCATTGGCTGTGCGCTTCATGCTTTGGTTGCACGCCTCGTGCTACAATTGCTGCCATCGTCTTCAAGGGATTTCTCCCGAGGGCTCGTGCAACCACTGCAGCGTGTCGTCGTTGTCTTTGCAGAGCTGACCTACTGTACTCGCGGCATTCGCGCACTTGACACACCGCATTACTCCTCTTACGAGCCACAACGCGATAAAAATTTTACGCTGCCAGAAATTTGGCCATCAAAATCGATGCCGCCCTCAAACTAAGCATACGAGAGGAAATAGTGTTAACATCTCACGTGACGTGGCAAAAGCAGAAACAAAAGGAACACATTCGAACCAGTCTAAGTTCTTTGAATTTTGCTTGTTCGTGATGATGTACATATTGTTACCTCTGCCTCATGGCTTTCAAAGCTACAATCAAACTTGGCCTTGGTTTCTTGTAGTTTATGTTTATTGTTTGTGTGTACTAGGTATCCATGTCCTGTAGACAATTTGCAGTTGTGGTCCATGCGAGAAGAAATGCTGAATGTGTGTTTAAGGAAAGGTTACTCATAAACTGTGAATTTTAATCTGACGCGTTGAAATGTAACAAGTAACTTTGCCGTTAACATTTAGTATCATTGAATACTTTTCTGTGTGGAATCCTTGCTTCGCCACTTTGGCTTCTTGAAGGTAATTTCAGTGTTCCGTTTCATAATTTTCGAGGGTGTACTATGAGATTTCGTTGACATTTTACACTTCTCCAGAATGTATGATGAACATACCCAAATAATTTTCCTGCTTCTTTCGACCTGTAGAAGTCGCACTTGTGCAATGGCCCAGTATGATTGGCTTCTTCACAAAGTGCCTTGTAGAACTGGAACTGCAATATGATGCTTGCAAAATACCTGCATTGGCGAAAGCAAGAAAGTTGTGCAGGGTCACTCGATCTTGTTACAAGGTCTGTAGATGGAGCTGCAAATGAAAGTCCTTGAGTTTATGATAGTTCAGATGTTTATATTTTATTTTTATTTGTTACTAACTCACCGGGGGGGACGGGGGGGGGGGGAGGACGACGTCTCATGGGTGTAAGTTATTTATGAAGAACCACATTGAGACTAGAAAAAAGGACAGCACTTTCTCAAGAGAACTACAGTTGGCCTCCCTGGTGTAGTATTAAACTACTCGCACGGAAATTAACCGGTAATGTTTATAGGTAGATTTTAGAATTATATGAAAAGGACAGTTATTGTTCAATGCCCATCAAAAGAACAAGAGTTTGTGTTCGGCACTAAGTCTATCGAAGCTGTGTAGGAGTGTGTTTGTCTAGCCTACTGGAGGGGAAGTCTTGTGCATAATTATTTCACATTGCCTTCAATCATTCTCAGTAATAACTAGGAAACGATTAGGTAACACATTACCATGAATACGATGCCAGATGCATGCGGAAATTTATGAAACTGGCTTATTCATATCCTTTCTTTGAAATTAAATTCTGGATTCTTACCTGCTAAACCATGGTTTGATTATGAGACACCCCGATGTGGGGGACTTCGGATTAATTTGGACCACCTGTGGTTCTTTAACACATACCTAAATCTAAGTACAGGAGTGTTTTTTTCGTCGTTGTGGCCCCATCAAAATGTGGCTGCTGCAGCCGGGATAGTACCCTCGACCTGGAGTTGAGCAGCACAACTCCATAGCCACCATGTTACCATGGCGGGTAAGCCATATTCTTGCTACTAGCTTTCGATAAAATTGACACTAATTTTAGATAGGTTGTTGTGCCGTCACAAAAGATGAAAAGCAATCTTGAGCTGTGCTTTGATTACAAGGAAATTACATATAAACCCTGGGTGCAGCGTTAACATGGCAACCCACCATATGATCATCTTCATCTCGGTGTTTGTGCAAAGAAAAACTGACTTTATCGTGACAAATATAAGGAGATAGTTAATTTGTTTACGTACATGAACATCCTGCTTCTGTCATCTAGTAGCAGCTAATAAACAAAAAACTGCTCTTCGATGCTTGTAACACGCGGTTTGCAACACGCCGTAAAAACCGACAGAAAAATCAAGCATGTCCCTGAGCTGTCTTCAGGTCTCAGAAGGCTAGATCATGCCGTTGCACAGGATTGATGATCGTAAATTTTTTGAATAAAAGTGTGTTGGAGCTCAAGTGGCCAATTATCCTGAATTTAGTGGGGCAGTCAGGACTTTTGCGTGAATGTCCCGAGTCCTGACTTCATCCAGTCCGACCGACCAAACGTCCCGACTTTCATTAAATAACAACCAATAAACCCCATTTTCTGTCTTACAGCTTGGTTGTAGTTTTATTCCCTTTTGTCTTCAGTTTCATTCTCATAAATATAAAGGTGTTTTCATTTTTTGTTGTGGCTCTTGCTTTGGTGCAGGCCCTCACTGTTCACAGTACCTCTATCTGTATTAGCAGCCGTGTTAGCCAGGCAACTACGGCGCTTTTCTTGTTGTAAATCCCATCGTGCTGCGACAAAAAAATTGTGAAATTGTTGAATGTACAGACTGACAGCTCCTGGCACTAACAGGATCAGTTGTCAGCAGCACAGACTATGAAGTCGAGATGGAATAGGCGGGGGGGGGGGGGGGGGGGGGGGGGGCTGCCCCTTCCGTCTCGATTTCATCCACTCGAGAGTTGGCAATCCTAGTTCGAGCGCACATGGCAGTTGCAAACGGCATGGGTTCTGCAAAGAAGTTCAAATTTACGAGTTGTTTCTAGCTGCTGCAAGTAAAGCCATATAACACGATGTTCGTCCCATATGCTGGAAAACACACACAGGCCGGGAATTCCAGTACCAGGGTGCCTGCTTAGGGTACGAAAATATTCAAATACTTTGACATATATCGTGCCTTTATAGACATTTATAGACATTGGTTTTAATGTTTTTGTGCAGTTGACTAACGTTGCAAGTTGGGCTTGTTGGTATAACATGATGGCGGCAAAAGGCGTAGCGCATCAGAAACAGGACACAAGAAAGAGAACACAGACAACACACACGTTTGGCGTCTTAACACCAAACGTGTGTGTTGTCTGTGTTCTTCTTCTTTTGTCCTGCTTCTGATGTGCTATGCCTTTTGCTGTGCAGTCTTTAGGAGAACGGCGCAAACCGAAAAAAGCCTTCTTCCACTTCTTCGGAGAGTTAATTGGGTCTGCTTTTGTTATTAGTTCTTGGAGCATGGCAGGCCCCATGCTATCTTGATCACAGACACTGTTGGTATTTTTATGAATAGTATAGCCCGTACAAACATAATATTTTGCCAACAAATTGGTTCTTTCAGTGTGGAAAGAAATCTTTACGCTCGTCCACAAAACAACCCATAACTGCATGCTGTATCATACTTGATACGGCAATTAATGCGCGCATCACTGAACCACACTTGATCAAAACATCACAATAGGCTAACATGCGGGTAAAAGTTGACAGTCACTTTAGCATACGCTTAAGGGGATGAAGGCGAAAGCCTGCGCGCTTACGAGACATTCATTAAATTACTTGACATTCTCGTTCGAATGCGTTACTTCCTATTACTTGTTTTCTCCTGGAAAAGATCATGGGTACGAGTGCCTTAATTAACTCTATCTTTATTAACTGTTTCTTCCTTAACTGCGCTTTAATTAACAACAAAGGTCGTGGGTACCACTTCCACTGATGGTCGTGGGTTGGACCATCGATGGTGGCACCATCAATTTTGGTGCCAGTGTAGTTTGGTGGCATAACAACGGACGGTCAATTTTTCCACCCATGAGCCACTTAAGGCTTTCGCCTTCATAAACACGCCGCTATTTTGGGCAGTGACTTAGGCATATTTTGTGCAAATAACCTTTTTAGTTACGGACTTCCTGCACATCTTGTGATGACCTGCCGTCATACATTTTTAAAAAACAGAAATACGAAATTATTTCCATCGCCATATATTTCATCATTAGAGAGGACATAGATTCCGGATGGATACTTATACCATTTTTAGTTTCCATTATGCTAGAGGTTTTTTTATGTAATGTATCATATATGACACACGATGCACTGAAAGGTTAAGCTTACCTTATGTATGGTACGTTGGCAGATATGTGGTATTTTGATGGTGGGTCGAAGTCATCGGGTGCTCGTGCGACACCAGGACAAATTCCTTGGTAATTCAGTCTGAAATATAAGTTCAAGATTTTAAAACCCCCTATAGTAGAGCGGTGGCGTGGAGCAGGTGGTAGCGTGGAGCGTGGAGTGGTGGCGTGGAGCAGAGGTAGAATACCCGGCTTCAAATCTGAAGGTCGTAAGTTCGAATCCTACTCCAGTCCACCACTTTATCAGGCATGGAGTGGTGCCTGACACCGGCAAGAAACAAAAATACATATATATATATATATATATCGCCGAGAGCTAGTGGGGCTATACTAGTTCAGGTGCAACCAAACTAGGAAGGCCCACTAAGCTTCATCAAAGTCACTCCCTCACCAGAACAGGAATTGGCCTCCCTGGTGCAGTATAAAATATTCATCAAGATAATTTCCAATAGAATCAGGGCAACACTTGACTTCAGCCAACCAAGAGAACAGGCTGGCTTCAGGAAGGGATATTCTACGATGGATCATATCCATGTCATAAATCAGGTAATCGAGAAATCTGCAGAGTACAATCAACCTCTCTACATGGCTTTCATAGATTATGAAAAGGCATTTGATTCAATAGAGATACCAGCAGTCATAGAGGCATTGCGTAATCAAGGAGTACAGGAGGCATACGTGAATATCTTAGCAAACATCTACAAGGATTCCACAGCTACCTTGGTTCTCCACAAGAAAAGTAGAAAGTTACCTATCAAGAAAGGGGTCAGGCAAGGAGACACAATCTCTCCAATGCTATTCACTGCATGCTTAGAAGAAGTATTCAAGCTCTTAGACTGGGAAGGCTTAGGAGTGAGAATCAACGGCGAATATCTCAGCAACCTTCGGTTTGCAGATGACATTGTCCTATTCAGCAACAATGGAGACGAATTACAACAAATGATTGAGGACCGTAATCGAGAAAGTGTAAAAATTGGGTTGAAGATGAATATGCAGAAGACAAAGATAATGTTCAATAGCCTGGCGAGGGAACAAGAATGCAGGATCGCCAGTCAGCCTCTAGAGTCTGTAAAGGAGTACGTTTATCTAGGTCAATTACTCACAGGAGGCCCTGATCACGAGAAAGAAATTTACCGAACGGGGATAGCCGATATTCTAGTTGACATTAAGCGGAAGAAATGGAGCTGGGCCGGCCATGTAATGCGTAGGATGGATAACCGGTGGACCATTAGGGTTACAGAATAGATACCAAGAGAAGGAAAGCGCAGTCGAGGTCGGCAGAAAACCAGATGGGATGATGAAGTTAGGAAATTTGCAGGCGCAAGTTTTAATACGCTAGTGCATGACAGGGGTAATTGGAGATCGCAGGGAGAGGCCTTCGTCCTGCAGTGGACATAAAATATAGGCTGATGATGATGATGATGATGATAGTAGAGCTGGGAGGCATAGGGAAGAAAAAGGAAACTTGGGGAAGAGATGCTTTTTCATTGACAACGAACGGCAACAAGAAAATACTCTAGTAAATTAGGCACATTGCGTTAAATCATGTGTAACTAGAGCTGATACTACTCTGAGGGTATAAGCTGTGATGTCACACTTTACTCTACCTAATATGCACGTTTATTATCGGGTAGCCTGCAATATCTCTTGCCCGCTGTGGTAACTTTATGACTATGTCGTTGCACATTGCTGAGTTCGAGGTCGCGGATTTGATTCCGGCCGCGCTGGCCCGTTGACGGGGCCGAATTGCAAAAATGCTCATGTCTTCGATTTAGGGAGAATTTGATTCTTTTCTCATCATTACTTTCATCATTACTTTTTCTCCCCATCCCTGCTCTCCAGCGCAGAGTAGCAGGCCAGAGAAAGCTATAGCTCAGGCCGACCTCTCTGCCTTTCTGTAAAGGATTATCTCTCTCCCAAAAAGCCCCAGGAGGTTAAAATTGCCCCTGGTCCCCCACTATGGCTTGCCTCACATCTATATTATTGTTTTGGCATATAAAACTACAGAATTCAGTTTAATTAACTTTGCAATAAGTTTGATTCGTTGAGCAGCAAGCTTGGCATGCTTCACTAGTTGTACAAAATAGGATACAACCTTTTACAGATGCAAATTCGCAGGAAGGACTGTGCTTAAAGCAAATTCTCATTCATGGCGATTGATCATAAGCTAGCTGCCCCCCCCCCCCCAAAAAAAAAAAATTAGCGTAGCTTGCACTGGAGGCGCAATGATAAAGAGACAGCGGAGCTGATGAGCACCTAGTTAGTCCTGGCCTTTTCGGCTAGGCTAAGCACTACGAAGTCGTTCCGCAGCATTTTCCGGAATTTGTTGATTATTGATCGATTATCGAGTAGCTATTTATTGGCTATCGATTGGCTATCGCAAGGTATTGGTCACGTATTTCAACTAGGCTAAACACTACCAAGTCATCCCCAGTATTTTCCAGAAATTATTGATAGATTATTGACTAGGTATTGAGGTATTGACTACGTATATGGGCTAGGCTAAGCACTACTAAGTCATCCCCAGCATTTTCCGTAATTATTGATTATTGATATATTATTGATTAGCTATTGATTAGCTATCGATTGGCTATCGATGACTGACTAAACTTAAGTAGTCCCAACCATGCTTAGCTAGACTTAGCCAGGTTCAGCTTCGCTAGTTCGCAGGGGTATGTGCCATTGCGCTTGGACCCTTTCTGCACTACCGCCAGGATCGGCCCACATTTTGTGTGGACGACTAACGGACCAACGGCCGGCTTAAACAGCTCCGCTGTTAAAACTTAATGAGACGCCAGGCTTCATTGGTTGATTTTTGGGGTGACACACTGAACAGAATTGGCCCTCTTTTCATTATGTGCGAAAAGGCACTCGACCTGACAGTTTTGCAATTCTGTGCCTCATTCTTCAATAGCTATGCTTCAGTATTATCCCATAGTGTCAAAGCAGATGATGCGCAGTATAACGCAAGCATTAGCTACACGTACACATTTATTCAATGTTCAGCACCACTGATCAAATTATGTTTCATTCTTCATTGCTCTTGATGTCGCACACGTCGTCAGCGGAGCCTACTTCCTCTTTGACACGTTCCCAAAATGGTCGTCCTTGGTGCCGCTAATGCTGTTCAGATTTCCCAGGAACTTTGAAACATTTAACAACTGTATAAACTAATGCCGAGTAACATGCGTTCAAGCATAAATTTTTGCTGAAACTCATTTTTCAAAAATTATGACCTTGAAAGTGGGGGTGCAGGTCTTACACGAGTAACTACGGTAATTGGTAGAAGTGTACCACTAACCTTGGTCGCTTATTTGAAAGTCTCATTGAAAGTGATTTGCTGCACAAGTTGAATTGTCTAACTCTCGGAGACAGTTTGAAGATTGCGTGGCAGACAAATCTTTTGATCGCCATAGAGAGTGACAACCTAGGAATGCAGCGGCATATACAGCATTATCATCAACTTGTTTAATGTCCGCTGCAGTATGAACGCCTCTGTTATTGATCTCCGATTACTCCTTTCTTGTGCCAGCTCATATCACCTTATAGAACCTGGAAATTTCTGTAGTTCAACACACTACCTAGTTATCCGCAGTCCTCGACTGTACTTCCATTCTCTTGGCACCCAATCTGTAACTATTACAACTTATCGGTTATCTGCTCAACGTATCGCATGTCCGAACCAACTCCATTTCTTCCTCGTAATGTGAACTAGGGTATCGGTTATCCCTGTTTGCTCTCTAATCTACACCACTCTATTTTATGTCATAACCTTACACCTATCACCTTTCGTTTCTGTGATCATGGCGCTGTCCTTAGCTTTTTCTATAGCTTATTTGTTGACCTCCAAGTTTCTTTGAGTTGAATAGCAAATATCACGGCCTTGAGACAAACACCAAAGTATGGCCCCCGCACTAGCTTAATTAGTAAAGCAGCACACTTATAATGTAGATGTGGGTTCAGTCACCCCTTGCAACAAGTGATATTTTAGTCCATTTTACCTAATTATTTCTGCATTGCAATTAAGCATAATTTATTTATTTTATGTTTTGTCTGGCTTAATTGTCTGTTGTGGTCGTGACAAACAAAAATTGGACTTGATCATATCGCAAGCAGAGATCATATCATGGAGAAGATATATCACAAGTGCAATGAAGGCAAAGAAAATAGAAGATGACAACCATGCGAGATAATTAAGCGGGAAAGGTAGCGGTACCATGCCTCTGTCTGTGCGTCAGCCATCACCTACACATGAACGGCCTAGATAACGTAAGATTTAGCTTGATAAAGCAGTGAATGTGTGACTTATACTTGTGATATTCCACGCATAAATCGCAAGTTCGCAATAATAAAATTTGGTTGATGCTAGTTAATGCTCGTGCTTGTCAAGGTTGCATTTGGTGGAAGTACAGTACATTTCGGTGCACGTTGAAGTACCCGTGGCAGCAAATATCATTTTGGAATCTTCACTAAGGCATCTCTCTCATCCCTAGTATTTCTTGGGGTTGTTAAATACCATTCATCAGCTAACAAGCTATGATATTTTCAATTAAATGTGAACTGACACTTACAGCAGAGTCCACCAAGCCTTGTTGTAGTCTTCCGGCTTGTAGTTGCCTTTAAACACATTCCACCTCCAGAGATCAAAAATGTACACCGAGGGGATGATGGCCACTTTGCTCATTGCAATACTGTGCAGATAGTTGATGTCCGTTTCTGGAATGCAGGATGACAGGGCTGCAGGGTTTTCCTCACCGGCTTTCTTACACCACTCTGTTTACCCCCCCCCCCTTTTTTTTTTGGTAGTCATTATCGTAGATCCTTCATTCGTTGTTATCATCGGGTGTTGCGCTGCCCGCCCTCTCCGCACATGTGTTCGTGCATTATTCAGCACATCAAGCGCATTTTTTAACACTATTAGATAGCCGTGTGTGGTCTCGCGGTGGCAATGCATTCCCTGTTTTAGGTGTTACAATCATGTGTTCCTAAAGCTTTTGCGTGTTTCAAATAATAATAAATAAATTATGGGGTTTTACGTGCCAAAACCAGTTCTGATTATGAGGCACGCCGTAGTGGGGGACTCCGGAAATTTGGACCACCTGGGGTTCTTTAACGTGCACCTAAATCTAAGTACACGGGTGTTTTCGCATTTCGCCCCCATCGAAATGCGGCCGCCGTGGCCGGGATTCGATCCCGCGACCTCGTGCTCAGCAGCCCAACACCATAGCCACTGAGCAACCGCGGCGGGTATGCGTGTTTCAGCGCTCAACCAGGCTGTGTAAACTGCTTGAACTTGGGCTCGATTAAAGTTCTGTGAGCACAATAACAAGCGTTAGTTCAAGTAATTTACAGAGTCCATATCGGGAAACTTGAGCGCCGGGGTGATGTAACATATTAAAAGAGAGCGTGTACAGCCTCCCACATTTTTAACTATATCGCGCGAGAACACTATAATATGGTAGTACGTCGTCCTGAAGGGAACATCGCATTAGACGACTCTTGCAGAGGAGAGTGCTTAGTGCACTTGAGAGTACTCCTACCGCCGCTTAAAGGCGCTAAAATGACGCGTGATGGGCGCTCGCGTGATATAGTTAAAATGCGGGAGGCTGTACACGCACTTAGTGAGTGCTTGTACTTGTCTTTGTTAGTGTTTTCTCGTCCTAGTGCTCCAGTTTCCCAGTGCTGAAATACCAACTAGCCCAACAATTCATTCTATTAGACAGCTGCGTTGAGCTTCATATCAGAGCATGTTAGAGTGCTTTGGATGTGTGTGTGTGTTTGTGTGCGTGTTCTCACTTTCATACATGCATGGACACATAAATAAAAATAAATCAGACAGCACTAATAAGTAAATAACTTGTTAATGAAACTATACATATGTGAAAATACAGCTGCATCTGCATAATTAAGCCTTGTGGCTTGTGTGCATAGTTGTGTAGTCCCAGAGTTGTTCGCACTTGTGCACTAGGAAAGCAAGCCAACCAGCTAGCGGGAGGGAAATTATACCTCCCTTCCACTCCGTGAAGATAGTCGAACAGCGAAGCTGTGTTGGTTACCCCGAGTATTACGAGCGTTGCATGTGCATGTGTCGCGCGTGATGCAATTGCGTAAGCACAGATTTACAACACGAACTTATATTCAAACGTTGCCTGGCGAGAAGAGGCAGCGACTTCCGATGCTACTCGACGAGTGTCCAGTTCTCTGGTCCAAACCTGCCGAGCCACCGCCAGAGGCATTGGCTGCAGTCGCGGACACCGCGCGCGTTCGGCGCGAACGAAGGGAAACGCGGACGGCGTCAGCAGCAGCTCTGCGCGTTGCGCCTTATCCGAAAAGGCGCGCCACACAGAAATGTCTTCTCTTAGACACATCGTTTCTCTTCCTCGCGCCCAGCGCGGCCTCTCATTGGCCGCCTCCTCCCCCAAAGTGGACAATTTGTCAAATGGGCAAATTGTGCATTTGAATTCTTATTTTATTGCTTAAGCCCAAATTTAAGCTATATTATGGCAGATGTTCTACCAAATAGAAATGTAATTGCTTTGTTAACGTGAAGTTTCTATTTTGGTATGAAGGAAACTGTTCTTTATCTGCGCAGTCAAACCTTTGCATAAAAGTGGAGGATTGGCACACCTTAAAATTATTTATAACGGAATAAGACGATATGATAATATAAATACAACGTCTTATAGAAAATCAAATTTTTGAAGGCAGTGGCTGTGCATTAATTTGGACACTAAGTACTAAGTTTCTTCTTTCCTTCAGTTGCAGTGGTAAATTATGGTATGTCAAAGTTTATTTACATTGTGTGCATTTAGTATCGACTTTTAATGATCCAATATTATCGTGATATGTGTGTTTTTCGTAGATTTCTTTATTATATCATCTGCTTTGCCCTTACTGGCATTGCGCTGCTTTATTCTTAATTTTGCTAACATGTCTGTTCCATTTTAGGTCTGACGTGAAAGAAACACCTAGGTATTTGCATTTGCATGTTTTTTATGTAGATAGGGGGCAGGAGAGGGGCTAGCTCTGACGCCATCCTAGGCGCCACGTTTGTGAACCAACTCTGTGAGCAACGGCGTCCGCTGGCGTATCGCTCCTCTTCGACACTCTCCAACACAGCCCAACAGAGCAGGGGCCTCTCCGAAGCTTTCTTTCCTCCATGGAAGCAGGTTATGCGCGGCCGTAAATATGACACGCTTACGTCCTCCTAAGCACTATATTGGAGAACCGTCATGGGGACAAATGGCGTCCACGACGTCATGTGCTAGCTACCTATATATATTTTGATGCAGTTGCATTCAGTTACCTCTTTTAATTGAGGATTGATGTTTTTTTTTCTTCTGGTCTGTGCACCTTCAACACACAAACCCTACGAAAACCTTTATGATGTACGCATTTGCACAGTACCTCCGTCCTCCATTGTGTCTTTCAGCAGGCCAACTGCTTTCAGGTGTTTCAGCGTGGCCACAGAGAGAGCAATAGTATCGCCAATAGCCTCATGAAAACCTAGGGAAAGGAAAAAAAAAAACTCTTCAGACAAAGGCTGTAAGTGGCTGCGCTCTACAACTATGTATAGTTGTATGTTTGCCTATAGAACTGCCATTGAAACAGCAGATCTTAAAGGGAGAGCTGGTATGGTAAGTTAAATATTTACAATTTCGCTTGTTCCACTTAACTTGAAAGCAACTTTAAAAATAAAATAATACAGTTATTGTGGTGTAAACTAACGGCGTATTGCCAAATGATAATTAAGCCAACAGAAGCACAGGGGAACAATTTGTTGCTTGAATTTGGGTGTATAAAATTATAAGTATTCTCAAGCATCGAAGAAATGATAAGTTCCTCACCGTAACAATATATGAGCAAGGGAAATCAAACTGGACAAAAAGCTATTTGCCTCCGGTACAAGCCGAACCGCCAACCTCAGCATTACGCTTGCGTCGCCTTGCCGATTGTGTTACGGCGGCGGGTGTTCCCATATTTCCCATGTCCACATTCTTGGGTGTTTATGTATGTGTGCAAGATGTAACCCTCAAAGGGTCAGCTTGCGCCACTCAAGGCCACCGAGGGCGATCTACGTAGACAACCTTTTGACCAGTGGTGTCACGAAGTGCGTAAACTTTAGGAGCAGGCAGCTGACAAAAAAGGTGACCCAAAGTGTGGGACGACATACATGGGTGTTCCACTTGCTTTTGTGCTTCAGTGTATAAAAGAGCGTTTTGTTAAAATGTAAGTTGGACAACAGTGAATTTTTACGGCGAGTTAGATGACGCATATCGGCAAACTGGTGTAGTTCTGGAAGTTCAGCCCTAGTGGATACGCCTGACAAACTCGCCGGCTACAATTATTAAATTGCAATATGTGCTGTAATGAAATAATTGGGAAGTTAATTCGTGAATTTTCGTGAATTAGTTGAACATGTGTTTTGACTTTTCGTGCAAGTAATGTCCACCTCTCTGAACAATCCAGCTCAAGGACTATGAGTATGTTATCTCCAAGAGGCAATTAAGAAATTTACATAGAACTTAAAAATGATCACCCCCTATGTAGAGCGCTGTAAGAAACATGAAGTTGTTTTCTTGATGTTATCTTTTCATGGTACGTTTTCAGGACTCTCAAAAATGAGAGTTAAGTATGATAAAAACTACGTAACTGCTCCTTGGCACATCTGGTTGGTCATCCATCGTAAAAACGCGATATGTTATCGGGACCCGTTCGTATGGCATCGTTCGCATACGGCAAGTAGGCTTCATTCACTGCAACACTGAACGTGGGAAAGCCAGCTTACAAAAACCAAGCTTACGCCGATCCCCTTAAAGTTGGCTTCACTTTTAAACGAAAATGCATTGCGGGAAAGACGTTTTTTCAGGGGCAATATAACTGGCTTTATATTAAAATGTGAAGGCCCTAGCACCTTTTTTTTATTATTTTATAAATTGTTTGCTATTGCCCCGACCCGCGCAGGTCTGGTAGAAATGCTGGAAAAGGGGTTTATGTTTGAGTTTTATCGTACATTCAAATTACAATCCGACGGTGAATCCAACGCCGAATCGTAAAGTCGTACTTTACCATTTTTCTAGCGAATTTCACTGTGAGAAATTCAATTTTTGTTCACCAAAACCTTGCACCACGTGGAGGGCCTGCGCGGTCGATGTGGTTGGATGATTTTCTCTGCCACCCGCGATCACACACCGGTTGCCGACGCCGGAGTTTCAGCGACACGGGGCCCTAAACGCTATCGCGTTAGAATGTCGCAGTTCCGCCTGAATACCGAAGGATTGATAGCAATAGCAAAGTATTACACAACTACATGAAATTAAGGATGGTGGGTTTATCGGCCATATAAATTGTAGTAAATATTCACTTACTAAATAAATTAACAATGGCGCGCACAGGCAAACATGAACAGGTCTCACTTGATCACCGCGGACACTGGATGTCACAACGTTGGAGGGAGGGAGAGCGGCAACAGCGGTAAGCAACCGCTTCGTCTTGGCCCTCGCTTCAACGAGTCTCCGAAACTTGAGATTACGCGATCTCCAACACTAAGTAGTCGGGAACACGGTGCACACGAAGTCACCGGCCATCTACGCTCGCCTATGGTTCTTTGCAGCCGCCGCAGATGCCGTAGCTTTTCGCTTTTTGTTCTTTTGCAATGTGCATGCAGGCTTTGTTTTTTTTTTTGTTTTTTTTACCGAGCACATTTGAGAACCATGTGATCCAGATGTGCAAGAGCACTGTGACGCCATTTCTTTCATACTTGGCGGTCATTTTCAGAGTCCGCAAGAAAGAACCACGTAAAAGACAACATCAAGGAAATAATTTCAAGTAGAGTTTCTTGAGCGTGCCATAATGTTTTTTTCAAATAAAGTTGATGCCTTTTAACGGTAGTTAAAATTTTGCAGAATTAAACTTATCAAATCGGTGAGAGTAATCGTACTTCAAACAATAGTCTGAGAAACTCAAGATTACTGTGAACCGTTTAAATGTCTTGTTCGTTTTAGGTGCACCATTTTACTTTTAAAGTTGGGTTCAAGTTACGTGAAAGATCCGGCATAATAAAGAAAATTGCCGCGTATCTGCGTGCTTCGCTGCAAATGTCGTCGAAAGACGATAGTCTTCTGCCGGCCGTACTACATGAGTGCTGGTCTGATCCGCAGCCACCCGTGATGCTGTTCTCGTACCATTTCCGTCCTGGCATGATAAATGCAATGGAGGTTTGTTTGAACAGATTTCATTTTACCGCATTATTTCATCAAGCGGCCATTTATGTTTTGCCCTGCCTCAGACAGCGCTTCCTTTATGTTGAATCGGCCGCATCTGGCTGGCATTGATAAAATTGAGGAGGCGCTGCGTGAGACATGGACGCCATCTGGCAATACATCGGGAAACATGAGCTTCTGCAGAGGGTTTCCTTCCTCCATGGCAGAGGGCGCTCGTCGGCGCGCAGTCGGGGAACGTCGTTCGTCGGCACGCATAGCATGGCATTTTCAGCGCAGCTTAAGAAACTAGGGTCTTTAGAGTTACGTATCTATGTATTTTCTATTAAAGGAACACACCTCCTAATACTTACTTAGTGATGTTGCGCCTCAGATATGCGTAATATTTACTTTGTGATCGATAACGTTCACAAGTATGAGCAGCCGTACCAGTTTAAGTAGCGTGGGCGGTAAGCAAGTGGTCCAACTTTGGTCGGGTGGCTGAATCGGGTGACAGACAGACAGACAGACAGACAGACAGACAGACAGACCAAATTTTCAGCGTTTAAGTTCCCCAAGAAAGACTATCGTCTTTAAAAACTGTCAGCCCTTCCAGTGGGGTGGAGATGGAAGACCAGCGAAGCTGTACTATGGTGGGAATTTTGTATTTCAAATTATGACAATTAAGATGTGATGGTGTAATTGGTTATTTGAAATATTAAAAATGAGAAATATATATGATCCGGTGATTCTCATTTATTCAGTGACCCCAGGGACCATGGCCTTATGGTCGCTACGGTACACCGCCATAGGGTGTACGGCAAAGGTTGACACGTTCTTCATAAACACGTCACCAACGCCGCGCGTGTTCGGTGCGAACGCGGGCAAAACGCCGCCGCCGTCGACAACAGTTCTGCGCGTTGCTGGTGCTGCTACACGTCCAAGTTTAAACAGCTCTTCGGAATTTTGAGAATGACAGCCCATAAACAAATGTCATGAAACAAAGCACCGGCAGAGCATGCCTTTTATGTTGAATCTTCTCAGACTGTGATTGAGTCGCCAGTTCCCCTTGCGCCCGGTCGCAAGATACGCATTTGGTGCCGCAGCTAAACTTCGCCTCCCCTCCCTCCCTCCCTCCGGCTGTTTCATTCGCACATACAGAATACGGCCAATGAGAGTTTTAACAGCGAATCTGTTTAAGCCAGCCGTAATTTGTGGTGCGTATCAAGAAACTACCAAGAAATAAAATTAACTTTTTTGCTGAGGCGGAATCCGCTGAGCCTTCCGCTGAGGCGGAAGACGCTGCCTTGGGACCCACGGTCCCAAGGCAGCGTCGTAACCAGTAGGCTATGCAGCCACGCTTCCAGAACATACATTTATGCATATGATTGTGTTCGAGCGTCGTCTTCGTCCACAGCTGGCGCGTTGGTACGCTCGCGCTCTGCGAGGTGAAGAGGTTCTGTGCGCGCGCGAGAGAGAGAGAGAGAGGCGCGTTCACGGAGTGGGTCTCCTGGAACGCGGTGTCGGCATTGGAGCGCGGTGTCGGTGTTGCAAGCTGCGCTATGCAATGCGCAGTGACGGCCGTAAGTCCGAGACGCGCGCACAGAAATTATCATCATCATGAGTAATAAGATGAAAAGTTCGCGCGCACTTCCGGAAAATGCTGGGCTACGATCGCCCAGCTTCACTGTTTCAAGCGTTGCGCGGCCGAGTGCAAGGTTAAGCGTTTGTTTTTTCTACACGCGGACACGACCATCGGACACTGAGCCCTTAACAGCTTCGCTGTAAAAATGTCAAATGTATGGTGACCAGAAGTTTGGTAAGCCATAAAGGACGTTAAACTGAAAGACATGGTGAGATGACTGTTCAAGTTGTTGTGTCTAAAACTCCGCGTAACATCACGGATTGTGAAAGTGTCTCATAGTGTGTGCTCTAGATCGATAAACATTATTGATAAACTGCTTATTTATCGAGTGTTCTTCTCCTAAAACAACAGCACACTGAACGAAGCGAGGTTTTATACCTTCTTGTACACGAAATTGGCCTAGACAAGTGAAAATTGCTTGAAATCTTTGACGACGCAACGCTGATCTGGACCAGCTCCTTGGGCTTGGTAAAAAAACACAGTTTACGGATAGCATACGCTGCTGTGAACATCTCAGTCAAATTTTTCAGTCGTGCGCGGCGCATGGATATCGCTAGTTGAGCGCGAAGTTACCTTTCTCGCAGACGCTCTCTTTTAATCAGAAGCCTGCTCCTGTCTCTGTTCTGGACGCTTTATTTCGTAATATAGCAGATTCCCATACGCTTCTGCTGTTGGCCAAGAGCTGACACCAATGACCAAGGGTGTTTGGATCAGTGCGTTTCTTCCTACTGTTACTTTGTATATTTATTGACGCAGTTTAATAAACAGGCTGAAGTAAGCGAAAATCTGCTTTCGAATTCCGATAATAATTGCATAGTTACGCCCACGTAAGAATTAAACTTAAGCCACCCGGCTTATCGGTGTCGTCACTGTCGTAGCCATCTTATCTCGCTAATTCCGACTAGTTTTGAACACTCAACTAGCCTCAAACCACGTGAAATAACTTAAGGTCAGACCCCACGCACGCTTGCCAGCGCGCGCTCACTCCGGGCCACTCCTGGTTAGATGCCTCGGCAGACTTCGTACTGAGTTTCAAAATGCGCAAAGTGGATGCGACTACTATACATCGGTTAAACTGGTGCATGCGCGCACCCCGTAGCACAGCCAGCCAGGAACATCTGAGCGCGAGCGCGCACTCCAGCACTGTTGTGCACAAAGCAAACCCTGCAGTTACACGTAGCATGCGGTCTGCTACGTACCGTAGATACCGCAGTCGCCGCGACGAGTCCGCTGGCTGAGCCAGCGCCTCCTCTATTACACGGCGACTCGATGACGTCAACCGCGATTTTGGCACGTCGTAGGCGCCAAAATCGGAAATACTGGCGTCTACGTGAACGTCCAAAATCAAATCTGAACTGCGTGCCACGGTGACGTTCAGTAGGCGGAGCGTTGTGGGCACAGCCCGCTCCGTTGTAGCCGTCCCATACGAATCATTGAAGAACGAGAGGGAGCACTGCGAACGGTATGTTTGTTTGCCGTGTTTGTTTGACCGCTTCTGCTGAACGCATTGAGGAACTTTTTGCGGCAATATATTTCGCAAATATTTTAATTTAGCTTCAAGCGCATTTCTCGATTACGACAGAAAGTGATTCAGGACCCTTCTTATGCTGCGGTTAAGATACGAAATTAAAAAAAAGAAACGCAGATGACTTTGGTTTTTGCCGCTATATATCAGTCTCAATTCTACCAAGTGCCGATAGAGGCGCGAAATAACTTGATCAATGTAAACAGATTTAGTGCTTTCTTTAGTGTAGCCCTACTTAGACTCATGTGAAGCTATGTTGAGGTGCTGTGGAACAGGATGTATTTGGAACATGAAAAGCTTGGGCTGGCGATATTTTAAGACCTGACATACATAAGGCATGGACGGCTGGGTGGATAGTGTACCAGATTGTTGTCAGGATGTTAAAATAATTATCAAATGTGGGCTCACCAGGATTTGCACCAGTCCGAAAGAAGACCGGCTGCTTGGCATACTTGAGGAAGTACTCAACGTGACCCATTTCATGGTGCACAATGAGCAGATCATCCATCTTCACTTCTGTACATTGCTTGATCCTGTTGGCAGTCGGCGTTAAATTCAAGAAACCGATCCTCATCGGCAAGAACTCACAAAAAAAAAAAGACTGCGTGAAGGCCAACTGCCACAAAATTTCAGTTTGGCTAAATTGGCAGTAAATAAGCAGTGTTACTATCAAAGCAACCTTGGCAAATCTACAGGAGTAATGATTCTCGAGTTTTCTTATTGGGACATTTAGATATCCCCTAAGTAAACGACGAGCCACATGGTACTTAGAGTACGACTCAAATCCCAGTACATGGCCTCCGAGATTATAAGCATGCCGCAGGTGCCACTCGATCTCAGAGGTCTGCCCAGGCGCAGCGCCGTTTCTTAACTTTCCATGTTCTGTGTCATTTAAGCAAGCAGTAATGGCGGTGTTTTTCTATTTCTTTTGTTATGTTTAAGGAACTTCTATTTTGCAAGCTTTTCGTGGCCCATCCACTCGTATTTCAAACGTCAATTGTGGCATGATTCGCGTGTGTCACAAATCATGTGTCATGTCTACACTATGCGAAGCTAGGCTTTTTAGATGGTCCAACATTTCTCCGGAGTTCTGCTAGAGAAAAACAACCTCTTCCAAGTTTGTGAGCTAGGTTGAAAATTTGTTGAAGATTTCCGAAAATGTGGCCAGACAAACGGTACAGTTTGTATTCACGTATCAGCAGATTAGTGTATAGCGTTTCTTGTGTGATCAACGACCACTAAACTTTATCACGCGCCTCCTCCCCTTCCCTAGTTTTCATCTCTACTTACATATGTGACATACTTGCCTTACATCCTTGCCGATGAAGAAATCCCAAGCCGAAGCATGGCACACAATCTTTCTATCTGTCGGCTTTGTCAGCACCGACCGCTCCCAGAAAGTTTTAGGCATTGGTGGAAGGCCCATTGAGGTGAAAAACTCCTCAGACATCTTGAACATGTCGAGAACAGTCATGTTCTGCAAAATATAAGGGCACAGTTGGTGGTCAAATTTTGCGGGGATTTACTAACTGAAAAAAAGAACACTATTTTGCGTCATATTTCTACGTTGCTGTTGTTCGAAGGAAACTGCGATAGAAAACCTGTGTTGAAAGCGTTGGTAACGCTTTGAAGCTGTGTGAAATTTGCACTCGATTATACAAGCGCTTCAAGGGAAAGAAATTAAGTCTTCAGTTATTACAGCTTTGAACACGGCTCGCTCTGGACGTCTCCTTGACGTCGTACGTTGTTGTTCAAGCCGTAGCCGGCAGATGAATGTCGACATTTTCTGCGTAATTAAGGGAGTGATAAGTCTTGCTGTGACCCGGCCGTCGTGGTGGCTCAGCTGCTATGACATTCTGCTGGCTGCGGACGAAGTCACGGGTTTGAATCCCGGCCGGAGCCACCGTTCAACACTATTCTAGAACACTCCTCTAGACACGGTGGCTAGCTCGCATAGCCTTAGTGTTGCTTTGCGACCTTAAAAAAATTTTATTCCGTGAATCAAACACTATACTCGATGTAAGCCAATGCTTTATCATCCGGAAGTGATCCAACATTAATAATAAAAAAGAGGGAGAGAGAAAGGCGTAGCGATTACACTTCGAAATCCCTGCACTGCCTCCACTCATGTCAATTTTGACAGCAAGAGTTGAATAACGAAAAAAAAAGCATTGCACTCATACATAAGCTAGCCCGCATTCTGACAACTTATGGGAAATTTTCCGCCATAAAAAATGACCAATATATGCAGTAATATTATTATATCACGATGTCAGATCGACGTCATTGACGCCATAGTCTGGTCGCAAAAACAAATATGAGTTACGTTTAGCCGTCTTTGTCTCCGCTTGTAATCAGCCTTTATTTTTTTTTCCCGCTGAAGAAATGCAGGGTAATGTGTCCTGGTATTCTTTAGGATGCAATATGCGACAGAAAGTGACACTATTTTCTTCATTGGTATTTAAAAGGACTGGGCGTGGATTGAAATTTCTTAATCTTTAGCTGGATGCTCTGACAATAGACCGTTACTGTGTGGTCACGCACCCGCAGGTACGACGCCCCCCCCCCCCCCTCTCGCCCCCCTCCCCCCCCCCCCCCAAAAAAAATGAACGGATTGGCTTCATCGAGCTCTTCGTAATTGCATTGCTGTCTTCTCCCGCTAGTTGGCTGTATGCGAACACTTTACAAGTTAGCAGCCGATCCAACATCACCATAGAATGTCTTACAGGTTTGTGGTGTGAACAGTGAATCTCCTCATAATTTTGATTCCTTCTTGAAAAATTGAGAGCCATTCCACTACTGCGAAGATGGCAGCCAACGAAGCTGAGACTATGGTGGGTCTGCTTTAGTGAGTATTGCTATAGTGAATTTATATATTATCATTATTTATTGCATTGCGCGTCTTCGGAATGTTCGTCAAAAAGCAAGGACACCGACGTCTTGTGTTCACCCGGCGCTATGGCCAAGTAGTGCGTTTGCTGCGACAAGTCTGCCCCATCGTCATAGACTAATCCATGAGCCACAGCGTTCATAGCCGCGGCACACTGCACGGCAGCGTCAGGATCATGTGAGATCTCTCCCGCTCCTGCTCTCGGCGGCTCATACCCACATATCCAACGCGGGTATGAGCCATACGTGATTTCTTTCTTTCTTTCTTTCTTTCTTTCTTTCTTTCTTTCTTTCGGCAGAACGTATTTCACAATGACTGTCGAAGTTAATGCCAGCATCATTCAAGCAACGTAGCGACACTCCGTATTGCTGAAGACACCTTTGTTTAGAATTTCTAGCGGTCTGAAATTTATATTGTTCTATCTATATGCGACACACACTGTCTCAAAAATCTTCCGCCGACCTTGCTATGACACTCACTCACTAGGGTCGGCCGCGAGCATGACGGTGACGACGATGCAGTGAAGACAATGAAATGGCAAAGAAGGAATAATTTCGATGGAACGACGAACGGGGTATGACGACGACGTCGTGATGACAATGGGATGCTGATTCTGAAATGAGGAAGATGGCCTAACGAAGATAGAGTGACAGCGATGGCACGAGGGGAAGGGGATGAGGTCTGTATGTCAACGACAGCGTAACGACGATAGTACAACAAGTATCGGACGAAGCTGGAATGATGACGGTGCAACGATTACGGCGGCATTGGGATGACGGTATGGCAATTGCACAACGACGACTGTATGACTACGACTATATGACCACAACTGTGTGACGGCGATTGATTGACGACAGCATGGTTGCGATGGAATGACTAAGAAAGAATGACGTCTATAAAGCGAGGAAGATAGTCTGATGACGGCGGCATGACGACCATAGATAGATAGATAGATAGATAGATAGATAGATAGATAGATAGATAGATAGATAGATAGATAGATAGATAGATAGATAGATAGATAGATAGATAGATAGATAGATAGATAGATAGATAGATAGATAGAATAAAGGTGCCTGAAGTAGGCAAATAATACTTAATGCATTGATACACTTGAAATGTTTCACACTATGTTTGTGGGGGAGGCATTGAGCCGTACACGAGCGCTTTAGTGGTTAGGGTGGTTACAAGAGGAGAAATGAGCATTAAAGACCACAGACCTTCATACTGCAGACCTTCAACCAGAAATATCTACGAAATTGCCGAAAATGTTCAAAAAAAAAAACAACAACGGGAGTCATCGTACACAATTGACAAGATAGCTGCTGGCATGAGTTTGAGCTTTTATGAGTGGATTTCGAGGCTGGAAGCAGGCATGAGAAGCATTGCCGCAATGTTTGTTCCCCGCCTGCTCGCAGAGAAGAAAAAATAACTAACACATCTTTGGTGTTGTGTTGAGCCACTATTACATTGAAAGTGGCTCACACTTTCCTGTGAAGATCATCACGCGTGATGACGGCTGGTGTAATGGATGGCTATGATCCTAAAACGAAGCAAGTTTTCAAGCCAGTTGAAGACGCTTTCTTCACCGCCACTGAAAAAAGTGCAAGTGCGCTCGTGTGAAGACAGTGGTCATCGTTTCTAATTTTCCTTGTATTTTTCAAGCGAAGCTTGTATCACAAATTTCGGTGGCGTTGTAGTCATGCAAAAGCTCACGTCTGGCGCATACTCGCATTTCATAAGCGGGTATGAGCCAGGAATATGTGGGTATGAGCCAGGGACAAGAAAGACGAAAGAAAGAAAGACAGGAAGGAAGCAATAAAGAGCAGGTGCGAGGAAAGCTGCGCCGGCGCCGGATCACGTGACGCGCGCCACCAATCAAGGTCGTTTTGTGTGTCTCAGGGAGGGAAAGGGAAGGCAAGGGAAGGAAAGGGGGTTGGCGCGCTCTCTGCCGGGATTCACTCGCCTCAGATCACTTTCGGCGTCCGGATGCGAAGGCCTTGCGTGGTGCGTTCCACCGAGGAGCAGGCTACGTTTGAGCAACGGCGCCGCGAACGCGCTTGGAAAAGGGCTCGTCGTCGACGTGCCGATTCTAGCGTGAGAGCTTCCGAAGCCCAGGCGAAACGTCAGCGAAGAGCCGCGGACACTGAGTTGCTGGAGCGCGATGTTGAGACCAAACGTCAGCGAAGAGCCACCGACCCCGTGTTGCGGGAGCGCGATGTTGAGGCCAAACGTCAGCATCGTCTGGCCCTCCAGCAACCCGAGTGGTAGAGCGGCAACCCAACAGCGGTGGTGCACGCCTCGGCAACGCTAGGGCCAACTTCCCCGGGTGCGATGGCCAGGTTTCAACGCGAGTTTGTTAATCGAACTTCGGAGTCAGCTGCAGTGCTTAGGACCGGTTGTGGTTCGAGCGCAATGTGGTGCTCGTCAGTGCAATTCGTTCTGAGGACACGACACCCTACGCTTACCCCCATTTGCTCGACAGGGGAGGGGCTACTGACGTTCTCTTTTTTTTAGCAGGGAAGCTGTTTAAGCTAGAGGTAGTCCGGTGGTGTACGCCCGAAATGTGGGCCGATGCTGAAGGTAGTGCAGAAAGGGTCCAAGCACAATGGCACATACCCCTGTGAACTTGCGAAGCTGTTTAAGCTCGAGGATGGTCCGTCGAGTGTACGCTGCAGAACTTCTGCCTGGCGATGACGTCATCATGCGTCACCTAGCAACGCTTCGCCCCAGCTGCGCCGACCACGCCGAGCGTCGCCACAGCTGCGTGAGCCGTGACGTCACCGCGCGCGCCGCATCGCTTCTCCTTAGCTTTGCCAACCCATGACGTCACCGCGCCGTGCGGAGTGGTTGCCGCGGCTGCGCAGAGGCGGAGCTAAGCCGTGACGTCACTGCGCCGACCCACGGGATATGTAGCTCCGCGTGGCCGCCGCGGCGACACAAAAGCCCTGCCGTCTCCGTGCCGAGCACATCGCCGCGAAGATGGGGCGGCCGAAGAAAAGCGTCACTTCTGAAGAAGGGGAAGCGTGGCGCGAAAGCCGCCGGGCCGCTACTCGACAGCGAGTGAGACGACTTCGGTCCGATTCCGAGTATCGCGCCGCCGAAGCGGCGGCGAAACGTCGGCGATTCGCAGAAGATCCGGAGTTAGGAGACAGCGAAACCGAGCAAAAGCGTTTGAGCGTCCAGAAGCGTCCAGATACTTTAATGACCGAGTGTTCGTTGCTCCTTGGGCTGTCGGTGACTCCGGGGTGATCTTGCGCAAAACATGGCCGAGTCTCGAAGCATAACCTTGCAAAAACTTCGCCGAACCGAAATAAAGCTAGGTGGCGTCGCCAGCTTCGCTGTTTGCCCAGTCTTCGCACCACTAGTGTGAAGCTGCCACTAATTTTTTCTTCTTCATAGGACTTTATGGAATTGGGCAGCAGGAATTTGCTCTTCCCGTGCAAAATGAACAGAGAATTACTTCTGGGTCAAATGGAGTGGTAGCGTGTGAGTACTAAATCGCGTGGCTCACTTCATATTTGACGCGTAACACATTAAGTGGAAGAAATAATTATGCACGACCTAGTGCGATGAAAACGACTGAATTGAATGTTTTAGGATGCAATAAGAACTTTCCCATCGGAAGTCACGCCCTTAATTCACAAATTAAGTTGGGTGATTAAACTTCTGCAATTACGCAGGTAATTAGTACACAGGAGTCATCCTGGTTGGGGAAGATGACTGATGACCGAACGCCGTAGGCCTCATAATCGTAGATTGTACAATTTTTTAACCAGCATGGCCAGCGTTAGTTGGGGCACCTTGAATAAATATATGCAGTTTGCGCAGTACTTGCCTGTTCTTTCATGGCACCTGTGACGTCAACTGCCGGTTTGTTTGGGTATGGTCGAGTGATTTTGGTTAAGGCAATCCAATCTTGAGAGTGGATGTGACCTGCGCGAAGAGTATACAGCGGGTTGTTATTGCACGAACATGCCAGTGCCGCAGTGCATATAATTTTCGACTTAGGAGAACACGTTCTTCTAGCATAGCATCTATGAATAAAGTGAAGAAGTCTGTGCTTAGTGTTATAAGCTGATAACATGTTGGTAGCTGTTACTTAGGGATTCCCAGCTTTGCCTTCCAATTAACCACCAGGAACAAGCACGACAGATGTGAGCGCTTACCTTTATTGATTAGGATATGCAGTATATGGTATATGACTGTTTCATAACTCGCGTCGCTTATAGGTTCTAAAAACAATGTGCGACAGCGTAACAGAAATTTTATGGCATCTCAACCACAATGGTACTCATGAACATACATCGGATGTCATTAAAGGTGCGCACATGGAACCTTCCAGCTGACATTCTATCATCATCAGCCACAGCAGCATACAAGTTTATTTCTATGCATATACAGAAGGGGTGAAGGCCTTTCCCAGCGATCTTTAATTGATCCGACATATTCCTACAAAGTTCCTCACCTCATCACACCACGTAATGTTCTGACATCCTCGAGCGAACATCCTCGAGCGAGGATTCGGGGGTTGTATCCCCCCCCCCCCCCCCCTGAGGCCGACTTAACCCCCTCTTTTGTTTAACTCCGTTTCTTTCCTTACGCATTTGAGCACTGCAACTAAGATGTAAGACGGGCAATCATCTGCACACTCGCAAAAAGCGAATTTTTTGGACAATTTCCCGTGAAGAAATCGAAATTAGTGCTGTTTAGGTGGTATTGGCAAACTGTCAACCCCCCCTGGCAGAGATCCTGGGTGCGCTACTGCTAACATTACTCTAAGGCAACAAAGCATCGCATACTCCCTTCAGCAATTGTAGTGGTGGTTTTCAACAGCTTCGCTGGAAATGCACTTTCGCAGGGCTGGGATGGCGAGTCAATTTTTTTTTTGTTACCTAGCGGCTTCGTCAAAATTGGCATGATTACTTTTCGAATATATTTTTAGAATTATAATCATTATTATTGAAACATGGACAGTGCAGACCACTAAGTTAACAGAAAGCAAGGCCTTAGTTTTTATTGTATATCCTGGTCTTAGAGACAGACTTTAAGCAGTGTCGTATTCTCCTTTCCTTTCTCCCTTTTTTCCCCCTTCTTTCCCCTTTTTTGTAACATCTCTTTTCTGATAAATTTTATTCCTCTTACCCCCTTTCCCCAGCACAGGGTAGCCAGCCGGTCTGAGAACTGGCTAACCTCCCTGTCTTTCCGTCTATTCCTCCTTCCTCCTTGGTCAATCCGCCTTCGTGGTTGCACGCATATTTTAAAGGTGACGACATGCACCACGTGATACATCGATAACTACCCGGTTCTTGGCCAATCTCAGACTGGTATGTGCCACTAGCATATACGCTCTACATCTGCATTTATATCGCGACCGATTCCCCGTAGTAAGTTCACCCATGCCATTAAGAACCAAACCAAACCAAACTGACGGCTTCATTCCGGGCCTCTTTGGTAGGCCCACGCCTCTTGGCCCAGTGCATTTTCGGTGAGCTGCGCCAGAAGCGGCCACCATACCTTTTCGAGCGCTCATTCACGGGTCAGTGGTGCACCCTTCCCAGCAATAGGTACGCATATTGTTTCGTCAAACTCACAGGACTGTGTTCTTGGAGGGTGTAGGTAGGTGGCGCCCTCCCACAAGGTGTATGCATTTGAGAAGCAGGCGTTCCGCACTGTCCACAGGTTGGTAAGGAAGCTTTGGTCTCCGCTTGCGTACTGCATGTGTAGATGTGTAGTGTGGTCTAATAATTAAATTATGGGATTTTACGTGCCAAAACCACGATATGACTGAGGCACGCCGTAGTGGAGGACTCCGGATTAACTTTGACTACCTGAGGTTCTTTAACGTGCGCATAGTGTGGTATGTGTTTGGGGTTATCATAGCTTCCTCTGTTGAATGCGTATAGTATGGTGTGCGCAGAACAGTAGATGCGACCCTTCGGGACCTTAAAATATGCAGACGATACGCGCCTTTCTTTTTCACTGTACAGCGGTACGGACATACCGAGTAGGTGGGCCGGGATGGGTCCGTCTTCGGGAACCTTGTCCGGGCCGTAGATGGCGCGAAGCTTGCTGCGTACGTAAGCGTGCAGCTCCTGGTAGAGCGGCAGCAGCTGCTCCCACAGCTTGGCCATGTTGCTCTCGAGGCCGTCGTACTCGTACACGTTCTGCCAGAGCCCGCTCGCGTCCTCGAAGCCTACGGCAAAACGAAAAATTCGAAGGTGCTGCGTCACTACCAAGTATTTCGGCCCGGACAGGCTTGACACTTTATTTTATTTTGTACAATATTGCCGGACCGAGCAGGGAGGGAGAGAAACAATGAGAAATCATAAACTGGAATAGTCGCACATCGGCGTGAAAAAAAATAAACTGTGTGATATCGGCAAATAAACTGTCTGAGCTCATTTCACTCATTTATTTGTGCGAAAAAGAAAATACGACGAGCGCGTGTTTTGTCCAATTACACAATTACTTTTGTCTGCACCTGTGCAATAATGTACATTTGTGAATGTGCATTACCAACCGAAAGTTGCAGTCGGTAGTGCACATTCACACAGAAATACTACTAATTGAAACTGAAAATTGCGGTCGATGGCACTTGTAGAGCCGGTCTGTGTTCTTTTTTTTTGCGCCAGTAACGAATATTTATCGACACCATGGGGCCAATTTATCTATCTTATCTCACCGTTCAGCCTGGCCGCTTCGTTCATAAGCTCGATGTAGCGCAGGTACCTCTCCCTTCATTGGCTTCCCCGAAACTTTCCGCCACTCGTTCCATACGTGCTGGAGCTCGTCATAATTCCGGGAGTCCTTGAGGATGTTTTTGATCTCTGATCGCAGATGCGCATGAAAAAGACGTGATGTCATCATTTATGACACCGGACGTAGGAATGACCACAAATGAATTGTGGTCTTGTCTCAACATACAGCCAATGCTGTATACGAGCACAGCTGCCGTACCTGGTTCTAAAGACAAGTTGCATTCCTCTGGCGTGTTAGTCTTTCGGACAAAAGGACATATCTTCCCGAAGCGTGGTTTTCTTGCATTTCCGCAATTATGTTCACGAGCTGCAAAGAAAAAAAAAAATCCAGAGTTTGTTTTACAAGAAGCGCGGCTTTCTGAATCCTCGCCGCATGGAGCCCATTCGAAGTGCTTAACGTTTTTCTCACCACCGGAGAAAGTGCTAATTTTGGGTAATTTTCCAATGTATGGTTTTATTCCAGGAAGCATTACAAGAAACCTTACTTTAAATTCTAGCTGAACTGTTAATGTCTTGCAAGGAAGGTAAATAGAAGCAATCGCTGGAGAAGTAATCGTGAAAGAAAGTTTTTGAGACATTTTTATTGTGAAATTTCTAAGATGGTACTCGAAAAACCGCGGAAAAAAAGAGAATAGATTGGAAGCGTTGAGGTTCGGCCTCGTTCGTATAGACATAACTTAGGAACATTTAAGCGTAGCGGCAGATAGGGACAAGCAAGTAGACACACGAGTACTTATGCGGCTACCAGTCTTTTGTAGTCAGGGATTGACGTGTCGAAAAGCTATAAATCAACGTGACCGATATTATATGACTTGGTAAAGCAATAACTTAATAAAGTTGCTGGCCTATTTGTTTGCACAATCGGAATTTAGTTCCGTTGAAGCACGTGCAACGCATAAATAAACACAATAGAGTAGGCGTAAGAAAGACAAATGTTTAATTGGGGAATTAGAAAAGAGCATGTTTCATTACCTCGTTTTGCTTATCATCGCTCAGAATGGCAGTGCCCAGAACTGACAGTTTTTCGAAAATTCTTCTCGTCACCGGATCCTCGAATTTAGACCATTTGTACTTGGTGACATCTTCCCAGACTTTCTTCTCCAGTTTTTGACTCTCCAGTGTCGCCTCCACCTAAAAAGAATACAAGTAACGCGGTAAATGTGAATAGAAAGCACAACCATGCACATAAACACACAATGCGGACTACTTCGGCACACGTCAATATTATGATTCATAGCGTTTGATACATCCCATTGGCCAAACGAGAGATCGAACACGACCAATAATAAATAGGCGGGAGAAGTGAATCGTGAATTCGCCGACTTTCTCGACATTTTGCTTTAGCTTTCGTCGCATCGCCACCATGGGACACCAAAGCGATCTTGACTCCAGAATTGGAAATTTTCGCGATGGCGCCAGCGGTGTATTTATTCATTCATTCATTCATTCATTCATTTATTTACAATACTGCAGGCAGCTACGCTGCCTGAGCAGAATAGGTTACACAAAGAACATAAGCACTTTCAAAGAGCACTTCTAAGCACTTTTCAAACAATAAGATATTATTGTATTCAACAACAGACGCAGGTAGAGAATCCCATTGATCAACGGTGCTAGGAAAAACTGATTTTTGAAAAAGGTTTTGTACTGGCATGATACGGACGTGCGAGTATGCTATGATTTAGCCGTGACGACCGCTTTGGTGGAGCAGGCAAATATTTATTCCGCTCAAAACCTGTTTTAGAACGATGCAGCAGATACAACTACAATAGCTTTTTCTTTGCTATCTGCCGCCGTACTTGCATTGTCTGGAGCTCGAGTGACCGCAGCATGTCGGAAATTGACGATGCAGTTCGGTAATTCGATAAAGTGAACCTAACTTCAGGACGCTGTATGCGGTCAATCCTCGGGATATCTTCAGAATAGCACGGATCCCACAAGATAGCAGCGTACTCAAGGACTGGGTGAACTAGGGTGTGATATGCTTCAAGCTTAACATTTGAAGCAGAGCTTTTTAGCTTCCGTTGCAAAAAGCAGTTTCTTATAGGACTCCTTCGTGCACGTGTTATTTATATGCAAATCCCACCTAAGTTTATTGGTAGTCGTTATGCCCAAGTACGTTACGTAAGAAACTGTCTTGATTTGCGAGCCACTAATAGAATAAGCGTAAAGTAGAGGTGTCCTTTTAGTAGTTATATACGTAGACATGGTCTTAGTAAAATTAATCTGCATTCTCCTACGTTCGCACCAATCCACGGGTTTACAAAGATTATTACTTAATAGCACTTTGGGCTCATTGTTGCTAGCAACAGTGTAGAGAATACAATCATCAGCGAACAACTTCATCGTTGCACAATTGTCAGTAGCGCTAGCAATGTCATTTATATAAATCAAAAAGAGTAAAGGTCAGAATACGGAGCCCTGTGGGACACTTAATAAAACCTGTAATGTATTAGACCTTATTCCTTCAATTTCAACAAACTGCGTACGATTACTCAGGTATACGTGAACCCAATTAACGAGTGTTCAGGAAGTCCCACTTCCCTCAGCCTGGCAAGCAGCAAATTATGCGGAACACGAACGAATGCTCTAGATAGATTTTTTTTAAAATGGCGTCTGTCTGAAGCAGCTTCTCGATTGTGGCAAACACGTTATGAATGGCAGATATTAACTCTGTTACTGTGGAAAAATTTTTACGGAATCCATGCTGAACAGAAACAAAAATGTTGTCGGTTTGGAGGTAGTTAAGTATATGGCTGGGTACTATATGAACGAGCACCTTAGAGCATGTACATATTAAAGAAATAGGTCAGTAGTTTGCGGCATTTAATCTGTCACCAGATTTGTGCACTGGGACTACTCTTGCTGTTAGCTAGTCTGGAAGTAAAGATGACTGATCTAAAGAGCACTTAAACAGTGCAAAAAAATAATGAGAAAGCACCTCAGCGTATCATCTAAGAAAGGCGTTGGGTAAGGCATCTGCGTCGCACGATTTTTTTTTTTTTTTACGTCTACAAATAATTCTAGAATTGGGGACCCAAGCAGCTTGGCGACCCAGGAAAAGTACCGGCCGCAAGTGCGCATGAGCAGTACCCAAGCCAGTCTTGGGTTCTTGCGTTCATGTTGACCCAAAACCCAAAAATCGAAAACTACCGTGGGCCCCCAAGGTATCTTAGGTCACTTTCGCGGACGACGAGAAATCGGGAGATAGCCAAGAGAGACATACGAGCCGCAGCCATTAAAATCTCGTATCGCTCATTCGAGTTGATTGTAGAGCAACCTTGCTTGGCCGTGCAAGAGATTCAGGGCAACGCAAGAAGACGCTAGCTGAGCTCGGGTTGGCTTCATTTGACCACCCTTGGCTTAAAGAGGACAGAAGCAAGTCGTAGAAAGAATATCATAGTAATTATTTTTTTACAAACCATTCCAAGACCCCCCCCCCTTTTTTTTTCCCTAAAAATGCATACCTTTAGGTTTCATTTGCACAAATACTCTTATTCTTATTTTTTTCGCTTTCAAGCGCCTTATACTTTCACCACTGCGGCGTCCCGAGCGCGCAACCAAACGCTGATCTTGTCCCAATTCTAAAGCTCTGATGCTCCTCCGAACTCAAGAGCAACCAACGCTTTGAGGCCCCAATTCTAAACCTCTATAATGACTCGCCGCGGCGGCTTAGTCAGCTAAGGCGTTGCGCTGCTGAGCACGAGATCGCGGGATCGAATCCCGGCCGCGGCGGCCGGGATTCGAAATGCAAAAACGCCCGTGTGCTTGCGTTGTAGTGCACGTTAAAGAACCCCAGGTGGTCCAAATTAATCCGGAGCCCTCCACTACGGCGTGTCTCATAATCAGAACTGATTTTGGCACGTAAAACCTCAGAGTCAATCAATCAATAAATCTCTATAATGCTTAGAAGTAAGCTAAATATGCATTCGCGACCTATGACCCCATCCGGCACCACAGAATCGTATGAAAACAAATTGTAACAAGTATTTTGCGGGAGCAGGCTATTAGGTTTTGTGAAGGCCGCCTGAAACGTACTGTCAAATGCATGAGCAATATCAGAAGTGTTAGTGCTTATGATGCCCTCTATTTTAAGTTGGTTTATGGTAGGTTTAGTATCAGACAAGAAACGCCAGAACTTCTGATTCGATTCTTTAAAAATTTTTAAAGCCTAAAGCTCTGAAACTCAGTTCGCGCATCCCACATTTTGATTAATAATCCCCCTTAAGCATGGTCATATCGGTGCTACATTTCGTTTTCGTATTTCGCAAACGTGTACGATGACGTTTTAGTGAATGATCTCGCGTGTTATTCAAGGGTTTGCACACGCAGGTTTTCTTTTGCAAACCGGGATGAACTTTTCCATGCATGCCGCAATCAAGGACGTAAAACGATGCCATAGTGCTGAAATATCTCCGCCCTTTTCAAATTCACCGACAGATAAATGGAGAGTGTCCAAAATTGACTCGTCATCAGCAGATGTGAAGTCAAGAAAAGACTGCGAAGCACGCGCAGTTTGTTCTGCTTTTATGTTTGAGACTACACAAACTAGCGAGTGATCATAAATTCCGTCGGCTATATCTACGGAACACTCGATGAGAAAATTCTTCACAAAAGACAGGTCCAGAACAAACTGGGCTGTATCAGTATAACAAGTGTTGGGGCCATCACCACTTGTTTTAAATCATGAAAGAACGCAATATCCAAAAGAAGGCGTGCGCCTTCAGCCCCAGGCCAAGATGATATATCGAATGTGTGCCAGCTTATACACGACAAGTTAAACTCCCCTGTCAAAAATCATCTGTTGTTCTTTTTGTTGACTAGGTGATGCAAGTGCAAGTGCAAGATATTGATTGCAGGTAGGATAGCGGACGCCTGGGGTGCCTGTACACTACGCCAATCATACTCGAAAAGTTACGGTGGCCGATTTGACACCAAACAAATGCTCTCATTTTCAGGAATGTCGTCCAGCAGAACACAATGTGGCGTTTCCTAATGCGTGCGACTCCCTCCCCCCCCCCCCCCCCCCCCCACTCCCGCCCACCTGAGTCTTTTCTCAGAATTTTGTGGAAATGTGAAACGATTTCTACGTCGCTAGCCTCGGGTGACAACTGGATATCAGTGACAGCCAAGACATGAGAGTCATATATAAAAGCACCATCTTCCCGTAGAGGAACCCTGAGTAGTATGAGAAGCAGCCATGGGGTCGACTCAAGTTCCCATTAGTTTTCAGTTCGTCGTTTCCGTTAGGTTGAGGTAAGTAGCTACCGTTATATTTACCATTTGGTTTCCATGGTAATTATCAAAATTTTCACTGTTGACGCTGGCGCTGTCCGTGGCACTTATCGCGGCGTTGCGGGAGGAGAATGAGAGGAGCGGAGCGCGCGCGCGCGCGCGTCATTATACCGCGAGATACAGTGGCGCACCCCAGCGGAGTATGCAGCGCCTACCGTCGCGCCTCTAACTATAAGCTGCTTCGCATTATCGCGCGCGGAGCCGCAGGTGTTGCCATTCGTTGCGCAATCCGGAAAGGAGAGGAGCGTCGGAGAGGAGAGGAGGAATGCCGAGAGGAGAGGAGATGAGACAATGAGAGGAGGGGAGGAGGATGCGCATGCGCAGTTCGGGTGTAGACGCCACACGGTGGATGGATGGAGGCAGGGAGTGAATAGCCCCACCATAATAAGCTGCTTCGCATCTGATATAACATGTTTTCTAATTGATTTATCTTGCTAACGAGACATCTCGCATTGATAGGAAGGACCCTCAACGGAAGTTCCATGTGCCAACGCAATATCGATGCAGAATCTGCTTGGCTTAGTCGCACTGCCCTGGAGTTAGCTTCTTCCTACACGTAGATGTTATCTAAGCGCAAGCGATCGTAGCCAAGAATTACTTTGCGGCCTTGTGCTTTGAATTGTTTCCCGCGACGCCATATATTTGACCGCTTATTTAAAGTGACCTTGCTGTGGCTGGGACTAATAGATATATGGGAACCTTTTAGTTGAAAACTATTCTGTAGCACACCGATTTTCTCACTGTAGTCGTAGAAGTTTAAAATAACTGGCTTCGGAATGTCAACACTTCTACCTATCCTCTGCACTCGTTCAACAGTCCTAGCCATTACTCTCAACTTAGCCTGAAAAATATCGCCAAGAACTCTGTCTTTCAAGCGATTAGCGCATTTGTCGGGTTTCTCAGGCACGCCAAAAATAACAAGGTCCCAACGTCTACCTCTGTTTTCAGTCATTCAGTGTCTTTTGCTGGTCGTTTATTACGTTTATGAGTGACGAAACTTCCGCTCTAAGCTGAACAATTTTTTCGGTGTCCTGGGTTAAAATGCTTAGTATGTGGCTTAACTCGCCGAATCACGCATTCATTGATTTTTCAAGTTCTACTTGCGAGGAACTCGCTTTATCTATTGAAGCTTGGAGTGTAGCCTGCATACTTTTCAACAGTGACTTTATTTGACTGTATTTGATCAATTGGCAGATCTAATCAGCAAAGCAGCAAGAAAAGCACGGAAAAACCGAGAAAGTAGGGAACACACTTTCACTCACTTCTCAACCATCTAAGAACATTTGGCAGAACCCATTTCATGATGACTGTAGACGGTGATGCGTCTAATTTGCATTCAATCAATATAGCGATATTACGTATTGCCACTTTCAAAACGAGTTATTTATGAGGCATGTATTGCAGCGGGATTCCTTTTTAGCGCTTCCCTAAGAACACTCGGCGCCATCTAGCGCGGCCGCCGTGAAGCCTACACGTGGCCTCCGAAATGCAAGGCGCGCCGGTGCGTGCGAACGCTGCAAAACTCATCTTGCGACAGCCTGGTTCCTCTCTAGCTCTTCGGCTGGAAACGCTACATATCTAGTGGCACTGCCGGGAAGTCCGTGTGTGGCCTCGAGACGAGAAGCGTGGCGCGCCAGTGGGTGCGAACCCTCAGAATTATTCCCTCGCTTGCCGCACATCCAGTGGTACTTACACAGTGACCAAACCTGGCAAAAGGTTCATTGAAGAGCAGCACATACCCAGTGCATTCATGGCGCAGCTAGCTAAATCGTCGGCGTGAAAGGCGGTCATTGAAAAGCATATTGTTTTTATTATAATACGCACTGCGTATGTGCAAGTTGCCATTTTCCGGCAGGGGACAGAGGCCTAGTCCAACGGGATTAGTGGTTTTTGTCCGCGCCCCTGCCACCCGTGTATGTCTTACGGGAGGGAAATAATGTTCCACGCCCCAAATTAGCCAAATAAAATTTCGCTTATCTAATTCAAAACGTATTCCACCCTACAGATTTGAATGGTTGAAGCCCGTCATACTTAAACACACGATAAAATTTTTTAGCGGGATAGTGCATCAACGTGTCATTCGCCGAAGGCTAGTCAGCTTCATTTCGAAAAACGTTGCGGGGTGGTCCTTGGTGCAAGCATAGCATGTAGGCACACGACACTGAGTGATGCACTGCACGCAGTACGTGTTCTCAGGCGAAGCAGCTGGCATGAGTTTACCAGCAAGCCCACAAGAATCCATCTTGCAAGGCTCCGCTAGAGCAGCGTTCCAAATTCGCTAAACTCCACAAAATATTTTCTTCCTTCAGCTGAAAGGACTCTTAGAAGAATTTCCACGGGAATAAGTAACTTGACGCGTGTGCTGAGGTGTAAAAATAGAAAAGTATATAAAATGTACGTTCGTATTTTTGTGTTGTTTCAGTTGTTGTCAAGGGCACATGTGCTCTAGTTATTGACCAACGAAATAAAGAAACCTATTGTAACAAAATGCGGAGGAAGGAAGTATCAACTGGCATTTCAACTCAAGAATGTCAGGCACTGAAGTTTAGCGCTGCATTCCTCTAGCATCCGCCTGTTCGCATATGACTATCAGTTACAGAACCTTCACTAAGTGCCGAAGTGGGGGAGGATATACCGTATGTGTCATTAGACTGTTTAGACAGCTTTATGCCTACAGCAAAGGAAAAAGCTACGCAATAAACTGAATTTGAAGGCCAAGGACCGATTGGTTCCTTCGCACCATGCATGCGAGCCATGGCCTGTCCCATGCCCTGAAAAAAATGTCGTTTATTGCACTGCAAACCTTTTTTATTGTCTCTAACATCTGTTCAGAGTATTTTATTATACACTCCTGATTCGGTAGCTCCTGCCTGCCACCCCCCCCCCCCTCCTTCTGAAAAGTGCAGTACAGACGCTGTTAGCGTGTTGCTTTTTTAAACATTTTATCTAGTACCCTTCATTTAAACCTATCTACATTAACTGGTAAATAGTTCGGCGGGTGTTACACTCGTGTAATACAAGAAAGGGAAAGCCTGCTGCACATTTGGTAATACATGAAGCTATACAATCGGGGTTAGACTTCTTTGTAAGACATATTGGTAACGTATAAAGTTATACAATCGGGGCTAACTGTCTTGCAAGGCATAACGAGCCGCAATGGGAAGTACACGTGTGGCACTAAGGCGACCTCCTGAATGCCACACGTGAACACTTAATGCAGTACTTGAAGTGCAGCATGTTAGTGCACGCACTAGGCTACGCCTTTGGTCAGCGAGATGGCTGCGACGTGACGTGTGCAACCACGCACGCACTAGACACACCTTTAGTCAGCCACAACCGTGGAGCATCCGTGGCTTCAGGGAAGCGTGCTGGTCACGCACCTCTGAGGCCCGGGTTCGTTTCCTACCCAGGCCGAAATGTACCGAATTTTCTTTTCAATGCCAACAATTTACTTTGTTTACAGGAACCTCCCTGAGAAATGCGGCGTCAATCCGAGCACGTTTTGCGGCGTCGGCCATTTTTCCTCACGGCACAGTTTCGGCAGTCACCGCCAAGGGCAGCGCGCCAACAATAGACATCTAAGGCTTTCGCCTTAATAACGTAACACCTGCGACATGCGTCACACCATCGCATGACCAGGTACGTGTAGTGGTGTGACTACATGTGCCGTCACCGTAATGGTCGTCACCATAATGCACTTTCCTTCATAAACAACTGGTGACATTCCTGTTGAGTCTGTGTCGATCTTCAAGTACGTTAGAGTAACGTTACTATAACGTCCTGACTTGGAAAGTGCGTGTCGCTAATGCCCACTCCAACAAAACACGATTTCCCGAAACGTCACTTTCTCTGCGTCCTAAAACACGTACTGCTACTTCTCTGCAAATCGGTGGCCCGATCTCAATTACATTACACATCCATCATCCGGAACCTCTACGATGTAGCATTTGCAGGCACATCTCTCAGTTGAAAACCACGCTGCTACATTCTGCATTCTTTATGCTCTCACGTCAGCACTATTATTTTTTATTTAAATAGCTTTTACAGCAAAGTCTGACTCATTGTCTCTTTCTTCTCCTATCCCTACTTCATAAATACTCATATTCGTCACTTAATTATGCGTCTTACGTCATTCCAGCCACCTACACGTATCATTGCACTGATCACGAAACTGAGGTTCATGGGACTGTTGGTCACATGTTTACATTATCTAGTCCAGTTATTTCTTCTCTATAGCCACGGAACTTTGTAACGGCATTTCCCATTGCGTCGCCATAACTTCCCACCATGTTAAGTTCAACCAACTTCTTACGCATATTCCAAGAGGCCATTTTAATGGAACACAATAAAATGAAGGGACCTGTGATTCAAAAAAGTCGCACTTCCGCCCCAAAGGCGGCGCATCGATTGCGATAGCAAATATCACACAGCTATACGAAGGAAGGATAGTAGTTTTATCATCCGTGTAAACTCGCAAACATTCGCTTACCGACTAAATTAACAAGCATGGTGTCACGCGTGCACACATAAACACATCTCACTCGATGAGCGCGGACACTCGCTGTCGAAACGGTGGCGTGAGGAAAAGCGACAGCAGCAGCGATCGAATTGACCTTCGTTCTGCCTCTCGCTTCAACGCCAACTAAGCGTCAAGAGCACAGCGCACACGAAGCTATCAGTCGTCGGTGCACCTAGGCTATGTACTCATCGCAGATCGGTTTCAAAATATGGCCCGCGCGGCCGTGCTCAGCCGCACCGCGGCCAGAGTATAGAGAAGCCCCCCTTCTCCCCTTCTTCCTTACGCACGCGATGTTATCGTACTTATACTTTATACGGAGAATCGCGCCAACGCCGACGGCGAGAACGCGCTTGGAGGGTCCATATCATAGCTATCGCGCGCGCGCGCGCACACACACACACACACACACACACACACACACACACACACACACACACACACACACACACACACACACACACACACACACACACACACACACGCACACGCACACGCACACACACACACACAAAAAACGTTTCGAGTTGGCGGAAAGACAGTTGGCGGTACCCAACCATGACATTCTGTGACAAGCTGTACAAGATTACAGACTAATGTAACAGTTTAGTGTGTGTAGTGTACAAGTACAGTTTAACGGCATTAGCTACGATCATCAATGACGTCCCCTTACCCACATCCCGCTCCGCTTCAACTTTGACATCCTTCGACAAAATGTACAACAGCGGGCGCAGAAGGGCCGGATCACGGCTAAAATACTCACGCTCTTGTTTTGTTGTATTCCGTGATGTTGTTGGCGTAGTTCCAGTCGGCGTGGACCACCTTGTCATACATTTGGGTAACGAGATAGTTCGCGTAGCAAGCGTACATCTTGGCGAGATCTTCGTCCTCGTTGTCGCCTTCCACAAGATTCCTGGCAGCTCCGTGGGCCCCGGTCGTAGCCGCTGCGAGGACCAGGACCACGAGCGACGGCCACATCCATCGATACAGTGGAGCCATCTCTCACGATATCTCAGTGGTCTCGGCGGCGGTGGTTCCTCCTGTTCAAAAACGAAACAGCGCACGCTTACTTTATAGCCCACCGAGCCTGGTATTGTCCGGTCGGCTGTCTGGATGGCAGATCCACCTTCAACCGGTTCCTCCCTAATACCTTCGCACTTCGAGTTCGGTCTCTCTTTTCCGTTCTCTGTAATTGATGGTTTCAGGACACCTCATCTGGTCGGGAAGAAGCATGTTGGAGGAAGGTATTAAAAGGTTAATGAGTAGCATGATATGGCTTGTCGGTTGAAAAATCCCATGTGAAGCCAGGAAACCCACTTCCCAATACAGGGCGAGAATGCGCAGTTTAAGCCCATTGTGCGCAGTTGATAGCTGCAATCTGGAGTACAGTGACAAACGACCAATTGTCCACAATAACAAGAGGCGCGCCGGCGCGAACCATTCTACGAACCCGTCCGCTTTCGATGGTCCCCATACGCCATACGTAGAAAAGAGGCGTTGAACCTAGGCCAGAAATGCCTAAGAAAAACTAAAAGGGAGATAGCACGCAGTATGGGACAGCCTGGTAAACACCCGACCAGTGAGTATGGAAGGCTACTAAAGGAGCCCGAAACCAAGAGGATACGCGACTCGTAGATTAATTACACATGCAAGCGCAGCCATCACCTGCCCGCTGCCTATGACGGCATTAACGCGTTGGTTATACCGCGCCTAATTACCCTGAATGAGAACTCTCCAAGACATGCGCAGCATTTTATCGTGGTCGGCGGGCTTCGGCAATGTAAATATTTGCATCTACCTATTCGTGCTCCTTACGCACATATAAATAAATAACGCATACTACATCAGCACAACCCCCACAGACCTCATTACCGTGCATAACACATTCCGCACCACGCCAACTGCCATAGAATGCTACCCATATCTTAGACAGTTCAGATTCAGGAAGGTTCCGCTTATTTTTTTTTAACATATCCTTATTGACAGGCGTTTTCACTGTTTCTTCTGTTCAACATGCTTCCGTTCCCTGGACGCAGAGCATAGGTTCCCAGGAATTAAAGAAAACAAAGAGAAAGCTCAGCAGGTCGATAGGGATGAGAAGTTGTCTGACGATTGCTCCGGTGTGCCGTTGTCCAGAAGAAAAGAAAAAGTTGGTGATGGTCGATAGTGGCTGTGCGCACCGTGGCATACTTTTGGGACGCTGCTCGACTATGCGGATCAGCAGTAAGGGGAGAAATTAGTGTATCCTCTGCTTGGCTGAGTACAAGTGGACAGAGTAATGTTTTCATTGACTAGTTCTGCGCGCGCTGTTTAGGAACCGTACCTACACACTGCGACTGCGCTCTATAACTTCATTGGCGGACAAGCTCACAACATAAGGACGGTGAAATTGACGACGCACCTATGGCCCACTAAATACGGCCCCCGGCTCAGCGGCGGGAGGTGCGTGATCAGAAACCCACCGCGGGAGCACCCACCGATTTATACAACTGGTACAAAGCGGCCTCCCGCAGGCATGTTTCTCGCTTTTCAAGTGTGCGTTGCTTGGGACCGGTTTCACACAGACCAATATGTTTATTGTGCATGAAGTAAAACAAACAAAACACCGCAACTCCACTCTGGGAAATCAGCGCCTGCAATTCCGGAAGTCAGGTTGGAAATCAGAGCTTAGTCGGCATCAATTTTCCTGTACCTGTGTGATGAGTTCATCTGCTAAGATCGAATAGCAACACGACCAAACCTAAATTTCTTTGAAGTTTTCATTTGACCCAGCTGTTTTATTTATCATGCTTAAATTATTAGTTGCTGCCCTGACGAAGACAAGTTCGTTTGTGGAAACGTTTGCTTAAAGCGACATTCCTTGTTCGACTACTCATTTTCAAGTTCTTGTCTTCCTTCGAGCTTTTTGTCTTTTCAGCTAGGTGCTCGATCGTATTTTATTTGCCTTCAGTTACTTGCCAGGACATCATAATCATGCTGTTTTATACCCTCAGCAGGACAAAGGCCTTTCCCGAAATCGCCAATTTTAACCCTTCCTTGCCTCAGCCGACACCAGACACTTCACTGATCTTGCCACACAACGGATCCTACTGCCCTCCTCTATTGGATTTTTCTTCCCTTCGCACATCTGCCTTACGCATTACGTGTCATGCCCCAAACTCCTTCTTTTTATCCTGAACTAGAATATCAAATACATTTGCTTGACTCTGTTGCCTGTTATTCTCCGTTCCAGCACTCGTTGCCAATAGTCTTCAGAACACTTACCCGCAGGTGCTGAGGTATGCCACATCAATACTTGTACTTGCAATTATACTTGATCTAGTGGTTTGGACAAGGGCTTTGAACGAACGTGCAGTGAATTTCGTTGTACTGACTGTTCATGTCACCTACATACTGTGCACAACAACGGAAAGATTCTCTCCCTCTGTCAGACGCCGTTCTTGATCGATATTTTTACCCTCCTTTTGTGGACGAGTATGGTAGCCTTGGGATTCCTGTAGAGTGTACTGTGACGTGTGCACCTGCACCTTCCCGACGCCTTGACGACGGGGTACCTACACACATGCTTGTGTTTCCACTCATTCGAATGCCTTGCCGTAATTAGGAAGAAAAATGCTTATATTTGGCAGGATATCTCGATAATAGGGCTAATGACGTGAACGTCATCTGTTGCTGAATACACTTCCCAAAAAAGTAGCGTTTTCCTTGGAATTAATTGCAGCCGTGTTATCCCGATTGGACTCGAAATTACAGCAGTGACTATTTTCTATAGCAGCTAGAGGCAGCAAGCTAACAGTGCTGTAACTTACTACAGCCTTTCACATCACCCCCCTTAGTAATTACTATTTCGTTAGCGTGCTTCCGCGCACCTGATGCGCTTGATGTGGTGAAACAATGGCACCATTAATCATCAAGGTCATCAAGGTCATCATTAAGCATGAGGTTTGCATTGTATTTAGACACAATATTCCGGCCGTGTTCAGTAAGTTCCTTTTATGCTGAATCATCAGCTGCTTTACCCCTGGGCATAGCTTGCGTATAGCTCGGTTAGCTTTCCCTGAGTGACGCATGGGGACATCTGCGCGAATATGTATAAACTTGGCGAGTAGGCTGTTCCAGCTACTAAGCAGCTAAGACTTGGTGTGTTAATCCGACTACCTTATCCGAGGCTGCTGATTACATCGCTGTGTTTATCTCACACATGTCGTTCCTACCAATGCCTAGCCTCCTCTATGGTGCTTTCGTGCTTCTTAATTAAGGGCACGTTCGCACGTTTTTTGTGCTGCTCCCCGACTTGCCACTTGGTTTTAATTTGTTCACCGCGTCAGAGAGTTAAACAAGTTATGCCCGATGTATGTAGCTCGAAACGTCAATGCTCTGCCGTTTCATTATTGCTAGGTCCCTTCATTGCTTGACCAGAGCTCGCTTGTTTCCTGTGTAGTTATCTGACACCTGCTTTCGTTTGAAGGCCGCAGTGTTCCTCACTGTCTTAGTCAATTTCTTGTTCCTCACGTTTATACCAATTCGTGCAAGGTCTAAAGCTGCGTATTTTTATTGCAAGCAACCAAGTTTCTGCAATGTTTTCCTGGTAATCTGTCTGGCTGCTCCCTCACGGAACACGGTGCCCGAAAAAAACAAGCACAAGGGACAAATAGAAAGAAATATCCCTCTTTGCGGTTGCATGTAGCCTGAAATTGATATGGATACCGAAAGACATAGCTTCTGCGAACTCCATGGTCTTCATATAGGCATATCGGTTGCGAATAACTTCGACATTTTTTTTTCGAACATCGTGGCCCGCAGTATACTTGAACTAGGTGTGCTGACGTGCAAGCATTTATATCGCGGAAGTGGTTTTTCTCGGGGTATCTGATATGCTTCCGCTTCGCCTAAACCTTTATTTCTTTAACGCGTTTTATTTTCCATATTTAAAGATTTCCATCAGTGGTTTATGTTACGATGGCAATTTTTTAAAATTGTAACGATGATTCCGAATGTGGCTGCTGGGAATAGATAATTCCATTAAGTCTGCATGCTCTCGGGAGTGCTAGGTCCGATTATGCCGTCGCTGATCCGGTGTCGAAGCCCGCATATGAAAGTATTTTCTGGAGAGTTTCACCAGCGCAGAATTACCATATAGAATCCATTGAGCAAAATCTCACGGCAGGATGACCTGCTTTCCCGGGAATATTTCTTAGTGCACTGCGCCGCATATAATTGCACTGAAGTCATAGCATTATGCCTGTTACACAAGCAGGCGATTGTCCGCGCTTGCACACAATCCTCTTTATAGTCCGTTTCACGGAAACTAGGTCACCGCCCGAAAGGACAGCACACATATATCGAGTCGGCGTATACATACTTATAGCCATCTGTACTGCCCCTGCAGATGTGCTGTTTGCCGGATGTGTTCTCTACGTAATTACGCAACGACACAACAAGCGCTACCTAAATATCCTCACTGCAACAAATATACCTGGTGTTTCTCCGAATCCTTTAAGTAATATTTAAAAATAGCCGTTTGGAGATAAAAGGACGGTTCTTTCGGAGACGTGCCATCAGTGCTGGCAACCACGGGGTGACGGGCGACACGTGGTAATTAGTCGGTAATTAACAAAAATAAATTAATTCACTTTGATACGTTTAGCTTTAGTGGGCTCATCGTAACTGGGAAATTGAAGCGAGCTCTCCGTACAAGCCATATCAACTATTGAATCTGGCAAAAAAAAAAGAATGCGATTACCCGTGTAACTGCGCCACGACGAATTTCGGCTATCAGAGCACGCGACACCGAAACTGGGAGGCTGCAGCGAGCGCAAAGCCGTGCCCCTCGAGATGACGTTCTGCTTACGTCACCCAGCAGCGATCAGCCAGCGTGCTGCGGCTCCGTGCTCCTCCACTAAGGTTAGGATGACAGTGTTTTTCCGCGACTACTCATTTGTCAGTGAAGCTCATTAGATGCTGCGTGACATGCAATAGCTAACAAAAAAGCTCAATAAACAGCTGGACGCGTACATGTCCTGATTATAGGATCTTCAGACAGCAATCGTCGTAATCGTGACCATTTACTAATCTGTGGGCTTTATAGCATTCAACTCTGTAACTTTATAACTATTCAGCTCAACTTTAGAGACACTATAGCCTTAAGCTCTTCTTTTTCCCCTAAAAGCGATTTCACGCATTCTTTGAGAATGTCCGACGCGAATGAATTTCCCAGCGTAATCTGTGCTTTTACATCTCAAACTGGCAAATTGTAGGTGTTGACTACAAGCTCAAATTAACTACGCAATTACAACATTGTGCCAGAGCACAATCGAATGTTCATTACAGTCAGTTTAATTAGACGTCTAATCATACTAACTACGCACCTCCTGAAATATGGCACGCGTTAATAGCACATCGCCGAAAACGACATTACCTTCCTATTCCGACTGCGAACCGTCGAATGAAAGTCGAGAACCTCCGCTGAAACAGGTGCCACACGCACGGCACAACAGCTTACCTTTTCCGAAGGCAAGTGAGACTTCACGACGGCTGTTGTTAGTGTCGCGAAACTAAAAAAAAAAAAATAAAATAACGCACGCGGTCTCTTCCTCCGTGTAGTGCGTCAGCTGTGCCTAAGATCAAAGAGGAAAGAAATAATACTACAAGTTGAGAAAGTCCTCCTCCTCCTCCTCGGTGTAGCCGACTCGTCGCAATAGTCTGACCACATCACAATTGTTTATCGGCACCGCGTGCCGGGCCCAAGTCGGCGTGTACGTGCATCGCATGCAGTATACGCGCGCAGCAGCCGCCCGGTTTCGATCTTTCTTATGACGACGCGCCCTCAGCTGGCCGTTACCACAAGGCGCCAAGGTCTTCGCTATCACGCGACGCGCAACCCTTTCCTGCGCGCGTCGAACGTACGTGGCCGCTGTTCGAGATTAGGGGTGGAAGACGTGCCTTCGCGGCGGTACATTTCGCTGCTTCCTCGCGGGGCGAAGTATGTGTGTGTGTTCCGCAACGCTTTTAACGAGGTGCACCACTCGTGTCGTGCTTACGCGGGATATCGTTGCCTTTAGAAGAAGAAGAAGAAAAAAAAAGGAACATCGGAAAAAGAGCTACGCTGCAAGATCTGGTGATGCTGTGTGCCGTTCTCCAAAGATTCGACTATGTCCCGGGTCGTTGGCCCTCGAGAAGGCGCGTCGCTAACAGGCAAACAAACGAACAATACCCAGTGTTTAATCGCTGCTGACGCAATCCTAATTTTAAAAAAAATGTATGGTTATCGCGTGGTTTAAGAGGAAGGTTTAACTCGAGAGCTCCTATCTAAGATATGGGAACGGAGAAGTGGTTTTTTTTTTCTCAGAAACTACTGCACCGATTTTGATTAGGTTTGCTGCATTTCAAAGGAAACAGTTAATATCTAGTAACTGTGGGAACGAAACTTTTTAGGTGGTCAATTCTTTTACGAAAAAATAAGGAAACATGCTTTAAGAAACTGAATTATTACGTTTACTTTTAACTCGAAAAGGAAAAACGATACCACAATTTCTTTAACTGCACCTCAGAATATATCTAAAGCAGATGAAATTTATGTACTGTAAACCGATTTTAAATATGCCACTAATTTGTGGATAGAACTTTTGCAAAACCCTCGCAAACATTGTAACAATGCAATGTAAGCTGTAAATTCATAAACTAAAATTGTCCGCTTTAGATGTTTTATCGAATTCGGTTTAGAGAAATGCGATATCTGTTTTTGGTGCAGTGGTGCGAACTTGTAAACTTCGGGCTTACGTCTTTTTTAAACTTACGAATATTCGAGAACTCTCATACAAAATTTTTACGCCTAGTTCAAAATTCTGCTTGCTGCAGTCACTAAAATTTAACTTTCGCTCGACAATGCAATCGATTTCATTCAAATCGGTCCAGCTGCCGTTGGCTCATAAAAGCTTTTCAGCGTTTTACATGTACCGTGTTTACTCCAAAATAGGTCGCACACGAATTTAGGTCGAACCCTATATATTGAACTCACCGAGAAATTAAAAAAAATAAATGAGAATTTGAATATAGGTTGATTAATATGCTCTTAGGAAAACGAAAAACTTTGAACATCACAACCCTCTATTTACCATAACCTTGACTACTAAATCTCGCTTGTTTATGCCAACAGCTGCATTCTCGTCGGAAATGCCAAGGAAGTGGTCCTCGTCGAATAATTGGCAGGCGTCCTCAGCACCCCAAACGACGGCGTTCTCGATGCCATCGAGCGCTTTGGGTATGCAGCATTCATTAAAGCTAGACTGGATAATCTCCAGACTGGCATTACGGCGGGCGCGACGGAGGAACTCTTTTATCTCGGTACTTTTGCTAGCTGTGTTCACGAATATAGGTCAGTATTCTGTGGTCACAAATATAGGTCAATATTCATTGGGCAGAAATATAGGTCAATAGCTCATTTTGGGTAACAATTTCGAAAAAAGAAGGCTGACCTAGACGAATAAATACGGTATATGAATAGGCGGCATCGGAGTTGGTCCCAAGCAAAAGCTTCACCTAAACGTCCCAAGTTGTGGTGATGCGATAAGCCATCAAACACGAAGGTTATGATCACACGGCCTATGAGTGACGGCCCTGTGGGGAGCTCAAAATTAATTTCGACCAGCTGAGCTTCTGTAGCGTGCACCCACCGTACTCAAGCGTGTTTGCATTTCGCCTCTATTGGAAAGCGACCGCCGGTTCCGAAAATTGGTTCGGAACAGGACGGTAAAGCGTGCATGCCGTTATGCACAGTGTTTTGCTGTTTGAGCAAAAACACGCAGATAACTGTGTTATAAGAGCGAATGGGTCTCTGTTTGACGGCGAATTCATGTGATGGCTGGTCTGGCTCACTTTCTTCTTCGTCTTTTCTCTGAGGATGCGGATAATAGTCCGTGTTTGCTTGGATGACTTGATGGAGAATTGCACGTTCTGGTGGCCTACTAGAACAGCTTTATAGTGGCTTTACTGGCAATATGCCCATACAAGTTCTTACAAAGATTTCATCAAACATGCTCGTCTAGTCCTCAGTGTAACTAACTATGGAGTGACACTTCAGAACTGACGAGTGTAATTTGTCACAATGCGAGAAATTATTCGCCGGGATAAGGTATGCAGCAGAAGATTAACGTACACAACTTTCTACAAATGTTTCTGGAAACTGCATAGAACCTCCGATACTCCGCGTTCCTAACAGGCTGATTTCTGCAGACAAGATTTCGTTCCATGTCAGAGCCCGGCCTAAGCAGTCCACCCCACCATTCCCGGGTGCACCCCTCAACGTAAATATGCACGCTTAAGCATTGAAGTACTTCAGAATTGTCGCGTTTTCCTCAATCTGTAAACTTTTATTTATTTATTTATTTATTTATTTATTTATTTATTTATTTATTTATTTATTTATTTATTTATTTATTTATTTTCTCCGTTTAACCTTTAAAGCAACGCAGGAGCTATGAAATACGCTGTAGCCGAAGCCTCCGGATTAATTTTGACCCGCTGGCGTTCTTGATAATGAGCAACGAAATCTGGGAACGTGCTTGTTATTCGCATTTCGCAGCCAGCGGAATGCGCCTGCCGTGGATGCTAATCGAACCCCCAATTTCTCCCTCAGCGCGAGGACGCCATATAGTCGCAGAGCCATCGCCGCGGTAGGCGCTGTCCTAATCGTTTCACATCGACATACAGTTAGGGGGAAGGGTTCTGCATGGATCACTAATACCTCGCTGACAAAACCCATAAAATACCTTAGCGTGCAACAGACGGCAGATGCAAGTGACAGGCGGACAGCGGAGTTCACACAATATTGTTGAGCAAGACGCACTTCAAGCTCCTCACCTCACACAGAAGAACTGCGGACTTCTTTGCGTGCACGAAGGCGTTCAGAGCAGAGCCAGTCGTTATAGGCGACGCTGGCATGGGCTCCGTTCTCGCCGAGAAACTCAAGCAGCGCCAGCGATTGGCACGCACGCCAATTGATGCATTGATCACGTCCCGCTGAAACCGCAGATGCCGCACGCGTTGCACGGGGAAATGAAGGCATCGAGCATGACGCGACGGTGGAGTTCATTGTTGGCTTCAGTGCAAGTATCCGGTGGCTCAGCCAACCTGAGCTCTTTCTGAGCTGCGAGAACTTGACGCTGTTCCTTTCGAGCTGTAGAAGCCCTTGAGCATTATGTGCTCGGAGCGTACAGTTTCCTGCAGTATTACCAGGAACCTAGATCTGGTGTCATTGAGTGAGCTACTTATCCGGATGAAATTAGAAATGTTGGCAACTACTGTCTCGCCGGCTCCTCCACGAACAATGAATTATCCAGTGATCAAAGGGACGATATCATGACGTGGTATGACAAAAACGTTTGGGAGGTAAAGCACATTTTGTAAACCTGCCTAAACAGCAAATATAGAAAAAAGCTACAGCAACAAAACGGCCTATTCTCAAATTAAACACAAGTCAATCAAACGATCCAAAATAAATAAATAAATAAATCTGTGAATCCCACGCGCTGTGGAAATCGGTTTCATGGAAGTTTTGATTGGTATTTGTGAAGAACGCTGTTCCTGGTTAGCTACCCAGTTGGACACACTTTCACTGGGAACCGCTCGCTCAACGTTAAACTTGTTGTGCTCTATCATGCACATGCCACACATTACGATGACGAAATGACCACGATGGCATGAAGGTGACGGTATGACAACGATCTAATGATCTTTTCTAGTAGAGAAGGACAAGGACATGTTAAGTGATAATAAATTGTGTACCAAAACCACTGAAGATGAACTTTCAAAGTCAACGATAGCTTTGTTGAGCAACCTGCTGCACATCCCCATGTCATCACGAAATCAGAATCTGAATCGTCACGTGAATCACAAAACATTGGGGGACACGTCAGCAGACACACGAAGTGGCAATCTCGCTGCCAGTCACAATGCCAAACGATACCACGACGCAGTATATCTTAGTCTAGTCGCAGCGCCCGGGCGGATAAAACACTAGAGCATGAGTTCCAGACCTTCGCACGCATCAGTACTAGCAATTCAATCATGCGTTCATATATAGTAAAAAATGATGAATATTTGAACGTCCTCCTTTACCCCTCCCCCCGCCCTGATGGATTCATTTCCTGGGGGCGGAAACTTTTTATGATTATTTTAATAAACGTTCTAACAACAACAACAACAACAACAACAACAACAACAACAACAACAACAACAACAACAACAACAACAACAACAACAACAACAACAACAACAACAACAACAACAACAACAACAACAACAACAACATATTTTAACGCCAAGCCTTTCCTACCTCTGCCCCCGCTTTGCGGGTACTGCCTGCTGGCTACTGTCTTGCACGAATCGCCGGTACCGCACATAGCGCCGACCGAGGTAGCCCATGGCAGCCGGCGTGGTGTGGGCGCAGATGTGAGCTCACACTCAAACACGCCGCCGTCTTCTTGCCGTCGACGTCACTTCATTGTGATCTTTTCTCCGTCGTCATACCGTCGTCATCGTTCGGCCGTCTTCCCCCTGTTGAAACTGCATTGTCATTTCGTCATCGCCTCGCCGTCGTCATATCTGTCGTTCTCATTCTATTGACGTCATTGCTTCCTTGAAACTATATCGCCGTCATGTCATCGTCTTCATCGCGTCATCGTCGTACAGCTATCGCCAAGCCATCGTGTTCGTTCCATTGCCGTCATTGTGACGTAGTTATTCCAGTGTCGCATTGTCGTCATGCCGCCGCCGTCGTCATTTTATTCTCATGACGTCATCGTCATCATGCCGTTGTCCCTCATTCCATCGTGGCCGTTCCTTCGTCGCCGTGCGTCGGATCTGTACGCTCAAACGCCAAAAGCTGATGTTGAGTGAGGCACTTCCCGTTGAGGATGTGTCCAGCTTGCTGTCCTATATATGCAAATGGTCGCTCAACAAGAACAGCGTTCTTCGCTAGTACCAATGAAATCTTCGCTTAAACCAATTGCCACGGCGTGTGGGTACCGCACGATTGTTTCCCAGAAGACTACTATTAGCTACAATGGCGTCTTTTTTTTTTTTTTTTTCATTCAACGCATTGGCATAAGGATCGGTTCTTATATTGCCTCCATTGCTTGAGACATATTTGCATCCTTCGTTGACAATTCGCATGCATTGACGTGCATCTTGTTGACTCACTTAGTATTCGTGTATAATGCTGTGTAGAAGAATGTATTGTACATCTAAAAATGCTGGATTTTTAATGCGAATGACATTATTTGCTTACTTCAGCCGTTTGCAGATTATCTATCTATCTATCTATCTATCTATCTATCTATCTATCTATCTATCTATCTATCTATCTATCTATCTATCTATCTATCTATCTATCTATCTATATATCTAACTGTCTATCTATCTATCTATCTATCTATCTATCTATCTATCTATCTTTTGAACTGCTAACTAGGAACCTACCTTCGTTATAGTCGGCGCTAATGGCGCTTTGTGAATTCTGACTCGTGCAAAAAGGAGTGCCTTTCAGCTGGGTGTGGAGCGGACAGAACAGTCAAACAGGTGCTACGTTCAAGGTGAGTTTATGCCGCCTTTCATAGTCTTGCGAAAACAATGAGACATCCGAACAAAAGCTCCATATTTAATTTCACGTATTATGTCCAAATGGCTTCTGTCAGCTGATGCTGTATTTATTTAACGTGGTACTTACACGTACATATTTGTATAAGGTTACGTATTTCTTCTTTCATGCGTGCACACACCAATTCTTTTAATCTGCATTACGGTGTGAACTATTGTATGGTGTTGAGTTGGCTGACTTGGATAAAAACTAGCATCCCCTCCTCCAACAAACGTTGGGAGCCCGTGAGGTTTGCATGTTCTTCTGTGTCTCTGTGTGTACGATTGTTTATCTTTCTGACTCCCCTTAACCCTTCCTCAGTGCAGGGTAGCAAACTGGATATCTACCCGTTAATTTTCCTGCCTTTCGCATCTCATTTATCTCTCTCTCTATAAACAATAGCGCTGCTAGCAAAACCATGCTCATAGGTAAATGAACAGCCGTGTTTAATTCCAGGAAATTTTGACCATAACTCCGAAAGCTAAATAAAAACTTGAATAAGTGATAAACATGGCTGTTGTATTTCTTTTCCGACGCTATTCCTTTTCGTGGTTCGTTAGTGATTCGAGGGACGCTCCACCTATACGTTATCACCAGGGAGTGCCGATAGTGAGCGGTGGATTGTAAGAAAGAAATGGAATATCGAATGAGATGAATCACTGTTGAACTCGGCAAGGTTTCAGTCACCAAGAAGGAAAAGCAAGAGCAATGGCGTCATTGCGTTTCATAATACATGGTCAGTCCGAAATACTCTAAAAGGGTTGACCGTTTGACTAGTACGTCGTCAATATGATAAATAGGCATCTCAGTGCAAAATACCGCAACACACATGAACGCAGAACCGAGAACTACAAGCGTTTCTTCGTATCTGTTCTGTACGTGTTTGCGTGTTGCAGTGTTTTGCACTGAGACACCTTATTCAGAGTTCGAAATGAATTGTTGAGAAATACTTACTTTTCCACTATTTGTGGTCGGAAAAGTCGACCCTATAGCTTCCGCCGTCGTGCGCGAGAATCTTCGCAAGACGCACTGGAGGCTCATTGTGAGAGAAACAGATAAACCGATGAAGACGGGACGAAGCGAAAGATGTATTCGCAAACGAAACATGTCATCGACAGCCATCATACTGCAAGTGAATAAAAAACAACTCTCCTCCCAATCGATCTTTTCAAGCTATAAAGAGGACAGAACGTTACCCGCATGCAAACATGCTGGTACCAGCGCTTTTCTTGCGCACTTCAGTGACCCGAGTTTCTGCTCGACATTTTGAGTTGGGAGTTTCTATTACGCCATTGGAAACGCCGTTATGGATCATCTGACAAAACGGTCGTGACATGCGTTTGCATTTTATCATGGAGAAAGAAAAAAAAAACTAGGAGGGAGCGTCTGGTGACAATCTTAAAACTTAATCCTAAAGAATATATATAAGAGAAACGTAGCTAGCCCCCGTCACGTGATAGGCTAGAGGTTGCTTCTAGTCGCCTGCCTTTAGACGCGAACAGCTTTGGTGTCATCTATCGCACAAGTAAACATTCGTAACGTACAGCCTCTGAGATCTGGCAGCGCATCTTGCTTGCCGCGCGTGGCTGCGGGCGCCGTAGAATATCGGAGGCCACGTCCAGCTAATACAGCCACTCTTGTTAAGCCTAATGGGCCATTAAACCGAGCACGGATCTCAAAAACAGCGTCCACTTGTGACCACTACTTAGTAGTCCAAGCATCACGACTCACATCTAAAGCAAATAGAAGTACCTGCTGGGAACGATAGTACGGAACAGCGCAGGGAGACGAGCTGATAGGTACAAGGTCTCCGGGTGCGGCTGTGACTTCGTAAAAATTACCACGAACCAAGCAATCTCTTGAAGACTCCGGCAACCTTCCGAGAGCCACTTCAGAGAGCCTTTCATTTCCGAGAGCCACCGCGCAAATGGGCATGGGGCGAGAGAGGAGTTTGGCTTGCCGAGGCTAGCTGAGTCACACCATAGTCTCTCCTAGATTTTGATGCGAAAGCATTAAATAATTATGGAGTTTTACGTGCCAAAACCACCATCTGATTATGAAGCAAGCCGTAGTGAGATACTCTGGAATAATTTGGACCACCTGGGGTCCTTTAACGTGCACCTAAATCTAAGTAGACGGGTGTTGTCGCATTTATGTGCCCCATGAAGTGTAAAATCCGGCGAGCGTCCGGCGTTAACATCCGATGGTACCAAAACCCACGTGACCGAGTGATTACGTCACGTTCCCGGCGCTGAGCCTGCTGCAGCTCTCACTGTGAAATCCCACGGTTGGACGCCATGGCTCTCACGCAAAAAACTGACTTCGCCCAATTCAAAAATTGAGTTGACCCACGTTCAAAACCCACCTAGCCCACTCCGAAAATTGACTTCACCCACCCCCAAAATGAGGGTGGCCTACACCCCAAAATTAACTTAGCCCAATTCGAGCACATGGCCAAGTGGTGGTGGTGGTCGCTGTGTTACGTTTCTCAGTTTTGGGGGCCCTGGTAAGTTGCATTGGGAAGCAGTCTCTCTAGGTAAGCACCTGCTCCTGCAATCCTGACAGCGACATAGACTCCCTGTTTACACGTACCGTGGTTGGTGCTCCACGTTCGTCCTTTCCTGCTGCAGCTGTGGGAATATTATGCTTCTGGCCTTCGTCGGTCGTGATTTGGCGTGAACGGAGACCAGCATAGGTGCTTACATGCTCCAAAGTGTATGAGGTTGATAGCCACGTTGGTGGCAAGGCCTGCAAAATGGTGATGCCCATGAAACCGACCATGTCCATATTGAGAAAGTGGTGCACCAAGGGTGAGTGACCGATTAGCGGCCCCGAACAATAAACAATGGCGCAGTTTCGCCTGAAGGGCTGCATAAACTTGACACATTCGGTTACTAACTGAATTAACAAGCGTGGTGTCAGCGCGCACAAGCAAACATGAATAGATCACACTCAGTGACCGCACACAAAGACTGTCAAAGCGTTGGCGTGAGGAAGCGCGGCCGCCGCAGCGAGCGCAGGTTCGTGCGGTCTATCGCTTCAACGGAAACTGAGCAGCGAAAGCACAGTGCATACAAAGGTCAGAGCCGTGTGGAGATCGCTTTCAAGATACGGTGCGCGCGACAGCCCGCACCGGCGCAAAATACAAGAACGCATTTGTTGGCAGAGTAGAAGCAGACCCCCCGCCTGCCTCCCGCGCTGCCCCCGCTTTCCTCCTTTGGCGTGGGAGATTGCGTCGCCAGTTCCCCTTGCGCCCGGTTGCAAGATACGCATTTGGTGCCGCCGCACAGCGTCGCCCTCCCCCTCCCTCCTATACCCCCCCTGGCATTTCGCGCGATGGAAGTCGCGTTTGCTCTCTGCCGTGCGTTCGCTCCCCCGCGCGCTTTCACTCGCCCATATGGCGCGCGGCGATGATTTCACCGCCCTCGGACTTTATACGGAACCTCACAGCGACGGCGACGCCGACGGCAGAAATCCGCTTGAAGTGTCCATATAATTGCTATCGTAATAAAAAGAAACGTGCACGTTGGCAAGGAGTAAACGCTAAAATGCTGGATAGTCAATGTCGCTGTGTTGGCTGCGGCAGCAGATGCCTGCGTCAGCCGAATGCTTCGCAATGCAAGTTGCTTATCTTCAACGATGACTGTCGGTGCAAACAGGTGGGACATGCCACCCAATCTGTTCGCGTTGCTTGTTGTCGCTTGTTACAAGACCACCGTGTGCAACGAAGGCAAGCACTGTGCCTGTAGTCGGACTGCTGAATGTGCCTAAGCGACCCGTGTACGTCATTCCTCACTGTTACCATGTGGATCTTAGCCAATGTATAGTGTATTGTCTGAACGTTATGCAGTGATTGAATGCAGAATCTTATTTTGCTGTTATCTCACTTGTTTACGGTCGCTGTGTTACGTTTTTTGGATGTGGCGGCCTGGTCAGTTGCATTGGGAAGCAGTCTCTCGAGGTAAGCACCTGCTCCTTCAGCCCGCGCAGTGACATAGACTCCCAATTTACACGCACCGTGATTGGTGCTCCCCGTTCCGTCCTTTCCTGCTGCAGCCGTGGGCAAATTGTGCTTGTGGGCTTCCTGAGCCACGATTTGGCATACGTGCTTACATGGTCGGAAGTGTATGAAGTTGATAGCCACCTGGCTGGAAAGGCCAGCAAAAGTGGCTGCCGAAGGCGATGCCCACGAAAGCGACTTGTCCATATTGGGAGAAAGTGGAGCACCAAGTGTCGGCGACACATTAGCGGCCCCGATAGACAAAAATAAACGTGCAGGTTGGAAAGGAGGTAATGCTAAAACGCAGGGTAGTCCATGTTACTGTGTTGGGTGCGGCAGCAGATGCCCGTGTCACCCGATTGCTTCGGTATGCAAGTTGCTAATCTTCAACGGGTGACTGTCGGTGCAAACAGGTGGGACAACATCTGCTTGCGCTGCTGGTTGTCGCCCGTTCGTTACCCGACCGCCATGTGGAATGACGAAAGTGAGCAGTTTATTGTTTCAGCGTATCTCGACATAGTAAGTACAACACGAACATAAATGATAGGTCATGACATGAATATCATGACATGTGTGTCATGTAAGTGATGAAACAGCTGCCTACGTCTTGGTGCTCTCACCTCCTTTTTCCCTGTTTATAGCGCAGTTAAAATCTTTCCAATATGTATCTCGACATGCAAATTTTATTGCTGCTCTTGTACGAGAAGGTGCACTGTTTGTCTTCTCCTAATAAAGTCGCACGTCCTGTTCACTCACTTGTGGCTTGCTTGTATCGGCCTCAGTAGAGGCTCTTTGGTCTCCTGGCAATTAGACCTCACCAGCTAAGCGGCAGCCAAGGCAATGAGGCATGCCGCAAAGCCAGCAGGGCGAGCGCGGCGCGTACCAGCGTACACGACCGGTAAAAAGCTGCCATATTGGATTTTGCACTAAAGAAATTGATTTCCGCCTCTTGTTTGAGCAGCGCCATCTCTCGGGTCCCCCACTAAGTTCCATGCGCTGCCGTTTCTTATTTTCGTACCACTGTGGAAGGTACAATTTCACTTCTCTAAAGTTGGTTCTTTATTTTATGGTTCGCGTTGATGCGAGCGGCGGGACGAAGGTCAATTCGTTCGCTGCTGCTGCCGCGCTTACTCACTCCAGCGTTTTGACAGCGAGTTTCTGCGGTCATCGAGTGAGATGCGTTCATGTTTGCTTGTGCCCGCGTGACACCATGCTTGTTAATTTAGTTATTATGCCTATGTTTACAAGTTCATACGGCCGATGAAGCTACTATCCTTACAGCGTATAGCTGTCCACGGGTTCGCAATCGATGCTTCGCCTTTCGGGCGAAACTGCGACTTTTTGACTGAGAAGAGAGTCGTTATCTTTGTCGGTAGCAAGAAAAGAGCCAGGAGAAATAATAGCAATGTTTATGTAATACTTAATATATTGTTTACCTGCAGCCAGTCTCTGAAGTTCTTGTATTCAGCAAAAAAATATTTTATCGTAATACAGGTTAAAAAAAAAACATTGTGTGTGCTTCGAGAACAGGCACACCCCTCTAGCACACACATAGGCCCGGTGTACTTTACAAAGTACACCTACATTCATTTTCTTGCGATGCTATGAATATGTATAGTATATAGTATAATATATGCATTCATCGTTTACGCCATTTTTTTTCTAGAACTTCCACACAAACTAGAGCTTCGAGAAGCGTATGCTATACTGAACAAAAAATAAAGAAGGTGCATGTACAGCAGCACTTGCTATGTTCAGCACTTCTCCAAGTTTGGCGATGAATAGATCACATACGTCATGTAGCTGACAAAAAACTGCAATGGCAGGGCCGTGCTTAGCAAAATGGTGTACTAAGGAACACAGTATGTTCATTAATTATTTACAAATGAAAATGTTACTGTACTTTATTAACACTGGGCCTTAATGGTTTAACTAGCCAAAGGAGTCGCTAGCCTCACGAGTGGTGGGAGGGGAGAAGAGGTGGGGGGAGGGGGGGCATGCCCCTACTGGTTCAGAACCTGCGGGGGCGACTGCCCCCACTTGCCGCGGCTGCGCAGAGGCGGGTCTAAGCCGTGACGTCACTGCGCCGACCCACGGGTTATATAGCTCCGCGTCGCCGCCGCGGCGACACAAAAGCCCCGCCGTCTCCGCGCCGAGCACATCGCCGCGAGGATGGGCAGGCCGAAAAATAGCGTCACTCCCGAAGAAGGCGAAGAGCGGCGCGAAAGCCGCCGCGTCGCTAGTCGAGAGCGCGGGAGACGACTTCGGTCCGATCTCGAGTAGTTCGCCGCCGAAGTGGCGGCGAAACGTCGGCGATTCGCAGAAGATCCGGAGTTACGAGCCCACGAAACCGATCAAAATCGTTTGAGCATCCAGGTACTTTAATGATCGAGTGTTCATTGCTCTTCGGGCTGTCGATGATTCCGGAGTGATCTTGCGCAAAACATGGCCGAGTCTCGAAGCATAACCTCGTAATAATTTGGCCGAACCGAGATAAAGCTAGGTGGGGTCGCCAGCTACATCGTTTGCCCAGTCTTCGCACCACTAGCGTGAAGCTGCCCCTAATTTTTTTATTGCGATAGCAATTATATGGACACTTCAATCGGATTTCTGCCGTCGGCGTCGCCGTCGCCGTGAGGTTCCGTATAGATAAAATCTTCGCCGCGCGCCGTATGCCCGAGCTAAGCGTGCGGGGACGCGCGCTATCACGGAGAGCGAACGCACTCAATCTCCCACGCGCAAGCAAGGAAGAGGGAAGCCAGCGCCGGAGGGAGCGGGGGGGGGGGGGGGGGGGAGGCACTTTTACTCTGCCAACAACCGCGCTCGTCGCTCGCCCGCACCGTCTCTTATCTCTCCCACGCGCAAGCAAGGAAGCGGGAAGCCAGCGCCGGAGGGAGCGGGGGGGGGGGGGGCGCACTTCTACTCTGCCAACAATCGCGCTCGTCGCTCGCCCGCACCGTCTCTTATCTCCACACGGCTCTGACCTTTATGCACTGCGCATTCGCCGCTTAGTTTCTGTTGAAGCGATAGACCGCACGTACCTTCGCTCGCTGCCAGCGTTTTGACAGTCGTTGTCTGCAGTCATTCAGTGTGATCTATTCATGTTTGTTTGTGCGCGCTCACACCACGCTTGTTCATTCAGCTAGTAATAGTCGGGCCACATTTTCCAACGCACGCTACACATGTAATGCTGCCCGGATCGGCAGTGCAGCGCTACAGGTGTGTCCCTTCGCACGCGCTGCCCACGGGAAGCGCTTCTCATCAACACCACCGTTTCACACGCGCCTTCTCGTGGTCATCGAGTCTCTCTTCCTGTCGGTCTACTTACGCCGCAGCACACCTGCTTACTTAATCAGCTCATGTTTACTACAATTCATATTGCTACCAAAGCCGCTCACCTTACTTCGTATGACATTGCTGTGTTGCTATCGCATTTATTGCTTCGCCCTTAGGGCGAAACTGTGACATTTTTTTAATAATCTATGTTTAGAAAGTTTACATCGTTCGGTGGACGTCTGTCATTTAAGAGCAGAAGAGTGGAAGGCGCCTTCTGCATGCAACATCACCGCCCTTAACACAGATAAAGGTTTTAAGCGCGAAGCACTTTAGGGGCCCGGGCTGTCGGCGTCTAATGTGATGTCACATCGTCGTGGCCACGCACAAAAAGATCTGCCGAAAACTCGCGTCTCGTTCACTTGGTATATACCAAAATTGGCATGGAAGGGTGCGAATGCATGACGAAGATGACTGATAAGTCATGACATCAATAACGTCACATGCTCGTCAGTTACGTCACGATTAACGATAATAAAATCACGTGCGGCGCATACCCGCATTAAATATGCGGGAATTAGCAGAAACTCGTGAAAATCTCTTCCAAAACGCCAGTCTGGTACCAGCGCAGCGCAAGAGAAGGCGCCACCACGCCACAAGCGCTCGATTCCTCCTCACTTGTGTAAGAAGGGCACAAGAATAACATAATAGACACACCGGCCCATCCCTGCTTCGCCTATCCCCAGGTTTCACGTTCATTTTTCACGTTCAATCACGCTAGATTTGAACTACACAATCGCATAATTTGAATCCAGCGCTTAATTTACCTCCAATGCTACGCTTGTGTAGTTCAAACTATACGGTGAGTTAACACAAGGGAAACACCGGCGGATCACTTCTTCGCACTTCCCCATGTTTCACGTTAGTGCAGCTGCATTAGCGCTGGATTTGAACTACACAAGCGCAGAATTTGAGCAGGGTTTGAACTATATACGCAAGCGCGGAATTTTTTCTTTAGTCTTTTATTTAGACCACGGCGGAGGTTTCGTTGCCGAATTATTTGTCTGAAGCGTGGGGGCAAACGGTGGCGTCGTCACTTCTCCAGCCGACAGGCTTTCCCTCGTTCTGCTTCTGCAGCCACCTGTACAAGGGCTGGAAATATTCCAGCAAGGGAGTAGCGTCCATTTCTTTCGTCCTGCCCTTGGTCAGAAGGCCCAGTACCTCGGGCCATGATTTCGACTTCCCAAGCGCAAGTACCTCGCTGAAAAGAAAAAAGAATCTCACAATGAATGTCACTGCGATTAGTATTGATGCAATGAATGCTTCGACGCATGGTATTGCAACTGGGCAGTGCCTCTTCAATGGAAGTCTCTGACGCCAGCTTGGGTAATTAGGTATGTGCCACTGCGAACTTGCCGCTCTACAATGACATAAAAGATCCTTTAAATTTCTCCGATGCTGCGCGGAATCTAACCTACTTCCCAAGGGTTCCGTGAGGACAGTAACCTGACGCTTTAGCAGGCTGTGCCACAATTGCACTGCGCATATGTGCCGCTTTTCAATGAACGTCTTTCAGGCCAATAATTCATCGAGCTGCGCCATGAATGTGCTCGCTATGTGCCAACCTTCAATGAACCTGTCGCCAACTTGGGTCACTGTGTAGGTCCCACTCGGTGCCCGGCAAGCGAGGGAACAATTTTCACTGCTAAATTCTCAGACGCTTCTCGTCTCAGAGGACACGCGCGGACTTCTCGACAGCGGCAGCAGATGGCGCATTGTGTCCATTGTGTACCGACGCTCCTTGCAATTCATAAACAACGCGCAGGCTTCGCGGTGGCACCGCTAATGGCGCCGGGTATTCTTTAAGCACGTACGCAGTAGCGGCAAAAAGCGCGCCGCGCGCCGCGAAAGCAGCCGCGAAACAGGTTCCCTTGCCGCGGGAGGGATCGCTCCTGGACCTATTTTTTGCGGTTTGCCGCGTGCCGCCGATGAAGGAGACCAATGAGGGCGGCCCGCTTCCGTGACGTGCGCGCGGGAAACTGGTGTCATGCGGACGCGCCCGACCGCTCGTTTTCTACTCGCGTCCGGTGTCAGCCGGAAACTCGGATAGTTCGAGAATGGGGGAGGTGTCTATGCTGTCACGTGACTGCCGCAGCGGCGCGCCGCCGGTTTGTGTGGCTGCCCCAAGGAGGTTTCATACATAACTCGTTTCGACGGCGACAATGTGTTTTTCTCGCTATATTGATTCAATGCTAAACACAATACCGTCATCAGTCATCGTGAAATGGGTCTTGATAATTTTTTTTCTATCAAAAATGGCATACGTAATCTACTTGAGACAATTAAGATTCTTTCGAACCTCTTCATAGTCGCGATGCGTTCTTTTAAACAAAACATTTGTGTAGTCCGAACGAAAGGTGGACAATATTTTAAAGAGATAGCGCATGACCCTATGTGAACTGTATTGTACATCCTTGAGCCATTCTGCGTTCGTCGCACGTGAAATAAAAGATTAGAAGTAATTTACGGCTATTTTATTTATTCTATTAGTAAACGAGGTGTCACTTAGAAGGCTACACAGGCTATATCCACATTTGTCGCAATTATTTATTTAGAAAAATAATTCGTACAAGTTAGCCCCACCCGAATATTTTAATGAACTGGTTTTAACAAACAATTTCATTGGAATGATGTAAACAACTATAGGGGCACCTAAGCGATTCTTATAATGTGTAAATGCGAGAACATTACTTGTCGCTGAGTTATGTCACTGAGTTTAGTGCTGCTGCGTAAAGTTTGTGAGTGTAATGTTGCGGCTTAAGAGGTCGCAACAACGCAAAATGACAAACCGGTCATATTGCGATCTCTCAGCTAAGCTTTAGTTGCGGAGTTCTCATTAAAGTAGTGTTTTACGCACATGAGAGGAGTGTTGTTTCTCGATGATGCCAATTTTTGAGCACGATGACATCACAGCACGTTGCCTCGCTGTAGCACGCCGTGCTCGCCGTGCGGCCGCTCGCTCTGCCTTTCGCGTTGTCCGGTACTTGGGCGGTCAACGTTGCTTCGCTGCAGCAGCTCGCTTCCCTACGTTTCCTTCGCTGCGCTGCGATGGACTCGTACTTCGTCGGCAGTGAACTGGCACGTCCGGCCATGCTTTGCTGTATCGACTGATGACGTAGGCGCGAGCGATTCGACTTAGGACGACGAAGACTCCATAGCGCCGACAGTGTTGCCACTTCTATCGTGCGACATCTAGTGACTAGCCTGCCAGGCAGAGGCCAACCATGTGCACAGCCTCGAAGATGTTCATCACTGTCACCTGTAGGAACGGTGGCGCAGTGGTTAGCGGGCTCGGCTACATGGAGCAAGCAGTGGAGGTGGCGTAGAGGGTCTAATGTTCATCGTGGCTACATTTTTTTTTTTTTTTAGTTAGAAGAAGACGACGTAATTTGAGTGCCGTATTTCGGCCACGGCTTTCTAGAACCACGGTTTTCTGATGGTGGTAGGGTCGAACAGTAAGCCAAGTAATGCTCTCGCATTAATAAAGCAGCATGAGTGAAACTCGTGTGTTGTTGGTGGTGGAGGGTTTTAGCAACAGGCTGGTTTAGCCTAATCATCATGTTCGGCAGTTGTTTCGCCTCAGCATCGCTTACAGTGTCACTGGAGTGCGTTATCCCGTGTCCTTCAAGTTAGTCTCCCTTGGAATACAAGAAGAACTTTCAACAACGCAATAGAGCTCTTTATTATATATATTTTCAACGTCGCTCGAAAAATGAATGGACAGTGGCTGTGCTTCCCTTTCCCAATGAAAAGGGTAGCACAGCCACTCACAAAGCTCCAGCCACATATCCGTTACCAATCTTCACGCAACACCCAGTCTTCACGAAGCTCTAAAAAAGGATGACCATCCGCCACTGCACACGCGCATTGATAACTCCTAGTGGAACGGACCTAACGCGCGGAGTCATCTCCAGCCGCGAAGAGTTCGAACTAAAAAGGATTCATGTGGGTGCTTAGTTGACATCATCTTCAATATGTTTATGTCCTCCGGACTATTGGCTGGCCTTCAGCGTGACGTGTCCCTTCTGCCACAGCCCAGCTGCTCTCTTACGCACGCCGCTGCTCTTGCGGTGCTGTTTTGGACGGCACTCGTCAAGGCGTCCGAATATGTCAAAAGTGGGGCTACGTTCAAGCCTTCCCCCGATGGTCGGTGGAAGGCTCGGATTTATGGGCTACACGTTAGATTCCTGTTTAAATTTTATGCCGCGGCTGAAATATATTTTTTATTCTGTTCTTTTTCTTTGTTACACTCTACATTCCCCACCTTGTCTTTCTTGAACATGCTAGAACGCATGGACAAGGTCGTTTCGCTATTCATAGATGTAACTTGAAGCAAATACATCAAGTCTATGGGCAAGTTTCTATGTACGCCGAGAGCGCAGGTCATCCCCCCCCCCCCCCCCTCCCGCTCCGCATAAGTAAGCTGCAAGATTTTCCTAATGTTTGGGTAGTATCCTCTGAACGGCTTTTTATATTCTTAACTGCAGTATTTGCTTCGCACGATCAGCAGTCGCATTCACAATGGCGCAGTATCACTGACCCGACGACCGCGGCACTTCCATGTTCAAATACACAAAAAGCACATGTGTCAACGAACCCAAAAAGCCTTCCTGCTTCTTTCGAACGGTAGAAGTCGCACCTGTGTAGTGGCCCGACGTGGTTGGCTTCTTCGCAGAGTGCCTTGTAAAACTGAAACTGTAGTATTACGCTGACGAAGTACCTGCGATGAGAATTACATTACCAGTCAAAGGATTTCTTAAAAGAAGTCGCAGTTTTGTCCGAAAGGCGAAGCATCGATTGCGATATCAAATTATTAGTCAGATGTACGAAGTAAGGATAGTAATTTTTATCGGCCGTATAAACTTGTAAACATTCGCTTACTAACTAAATTAATAAGCATGGTGGTGTCACGCGCGCACAATAAGCAAACATTGAACACATCTCATTCGATGACCGCGGACACTCGCTGTCAAAATGCCGGCATGAGGAAGCGCAGCAGGAATAGCGATCGAATTGGCCTTCGTGCTACCTCTCGCTCGCTTCAACACAAACTAAGCGGCCAGAACACGTCGCGCGCACGAAGCAATCAGCACTCGGCGCACTCTGTACCCTATCGCAGATCGCTTTCAAGATATGGCCCACGCGGCCGCGCTCAGCCGCGCCACCCGCAGCCACCACATGAGCAAAACGCCCCCCTTGGTGCCTTGCGCGCGATGGAAGACGGCACGCATCCTCCCCGCCTTCCCCCCTTGCGCGCGCGTGGTCGAACCGCCATCGTCGGATCAACCTCGCACACTTTCACTCGCACATGCATGCAGCATACGGTGCGCGGCCACGATGTTATCGCACTTGGACTTTACGCGGAACAGCACGACGACGACGGCGGTGGAAATGCCCCTGGAGTGTCTAATAATTGCTATAGCAGTAAAAAGGAATCATACAAAGCCTTGATGTGACTTACAACAAGAGATCTGAGGACACGCAATGACAATGTCCAAGGGCAGACAGCCGCAGACTAGAAGATTTGTGAACAGAAATCTAAAGTAATGCTCAGTAGCCTCGGAAGAAAGCAGAGCTTCTTAATTGGTAATTAAACTCTTGAATCTGTGAAGGAGTAAGTTCATCTAGGGGACCGCGATAACGAAAAGGAAATCTCCGGACAAAGCACAATGTAATGAAGTGCACATGGGATGTAGATAGTAGGAAGTCATAAATGGCAATTACCAATATTCGGAAAAGAACGTTTATACAGTCACGCCCTTTTACTATATATATAGTACTAGCGTACGGTGTCGGACCTTGGTAAGTAATAAATATTGATGAGAAGAAAATAAGGACCGCCATTAATCGGTGGAACGCAAAATGAAAGGACTTGTCTTACAAGGCAGGAAAAGGGCAATATTGATTGAAGAGCAAATGCGGCATCTGGTATTTCGTGGAGTGTGTAATTCGTGGAGCCGATAACTGGTGGTGTGTTATCGAGTAACAGAAAGGATGCCAAGGGAAGGAAACGTATAGTTATGAAAGGGAGAGGGTTAGGTGATGTGATAAAATTAGGAAATTTGGACACGTAGAATTAGGCCGGCTAATGCCATACAGTAGTTGTTGGAGATCGAAAGTAAAGGCCTTCGTCCTGCAAGTAGACTTTTGGTTTGATGGTGGTGACGAATATAATGATGAGGCGGTCGTGTAAGCTGAGAGTAACTTTACTATTACGTCGCGTGTATAAGCGTAACAAATGAGTAGCCTGTACAATTCCTGAAATACCAACTTCTCTTATCATCATGATCATTATCAGCCTATATTTATGTCCCCTGGAGGACGAGGGCCGCTCCCTGCGATCTTCAATAACCCTTGTCTTGCACTAGCTGATTCCAACTTGCGCTTGCAAATTTCGTAACTTTATCACCCTATCTAGTTTTGTGCCGTCTTGGACTGCGCTTCCCTTCCCTTGGTATCCATTCTGTAACTCTAATGGTCCACCAGTTATCCATCCTACGAATTACATTACTTCTCTTATACACACGAATAAAGAAGTACTGACACATGTTTTCCAAGTTTTAGAAACTCTACCATTCACCTATTCCACGTAATAAGTATGACACTTAGCTAGTGTAGAGATTGGAAAACACTTATGGATATTTACCTTGATACTAAGTTGGCCTCGAGAGTCTGAACCTGGTGTCATGGACACTATATTGGCGTCACGAAACAGAGTAAAATTAGATGACTTCATGTAGTAATAAGGCCAGTTATGGCTGTTTTGCTCATTCAAAAATGTCGCAGTTTCGCCTGAAAGGCGAAGCATCCATTGCGATAGCAAATTAGTAGACAGCTATACTAAGCAAGGATATTAGTTCTATCGGCCGTATAAACTTGCAAACAATCGGTTGCTAACTAAATTAACAAGCATGGTGTCACGCGCGCACATGTGAACATGAACACATCTCGCTCGATGACCGCGGGAACTCGCTGTCAGAACGCTGGAGTGAGGAAGGGCGGCGGCAAGCGAATTGGCCGTCGTGCTGCCTCTCGCTTCAGCGCAAACTAAGCGTCGACATCACAGCGCCTACGATGCTACCAGCACTGGCACACTCTGTCCCGATCGCAGATCGCCTTCAAGATAGAACGCGCGCGGCCGCGCCATACACAGCAGCCGCTAGAGTAGCCCCCCTGCCCCCCGGTGCCTTGCGCGTCACGCAAGGCGGAGCGCTGTCTCCCCGCTTTCCCCCCTCGAGCGCGCGAGATTGAGCCGCGAGCGTCGGCTGACCCTCGCAAGCTTTCACTCGCACATACAGCATACGGCGCGCGGCGACGATGTTATCATGGCTGGACTTTATACGGAACCTCAAGGCGACGACCACGGCGACAGCAGAAAGGCGATTGGAGTGTCGGTGTAATTGCTATCGCAATAACAAAAAATAATATACAAGAGTGCCCCGTGCGTGCCTTCCGGTTGGGCACGCGTGTGGCAGCTTCACTCAACACAGGAACGGAGCGAGCTGGTGTACCAGGACGTCATGACCCGCCTATATCGCCTGTGTGGCAAAGCCGAAATTGGATTGTAGAAACAAATATTATATTGAGCTATTTAGGACGTACTGGTGGGTGCCAATGTACTTTGTGAGTTTCAGATAGCTTTGACTTTCATTTCTGTGAAGGTCTTTATCTTTTAAATCTTTCCTCATTGAGAACAATATTGAGTTTGCCTGAGCAAAGCCTTAATGTGATTTGTCGCTCTTTATCCCTCTTTTTTTAAAGGTCTAGTTGTGTCTTGCAAGAAATTGTACAGTTTATCTGCACCGAATATTTGTGTACATATGTGTTTGTTTTTATGTGAATGTTCTGTATCGCGTCACTCGTTTTAATTTCGGCACGTGTCTGATTTGTGTGCTGCGTACGGCCTGCGTGCCGAATCGTAGGAGCAGAAGCCCTCGTCAGGGCATACGACCCCTAACTAACTTCTGCTTCTCTTCTGCATGTGAACAGGAGAAATAATTTTTTTTCCATTTGACGGAAAGAAATGACAAGTCGTGAACGCCATATCGGCACTACTTTAATTATTGAAATGCTACCAGAAAAGGCGTGGAACACCACCAGGACTAAGAACGAAAGAGCACGCGTCATACAAAAATTATCATACTGAACGGACACCAACAGAAGTTAATAAATGGCGCATGAAGGCATCAGAGAAAGCGTACAAATCGAGAAGAAAGGTATATAACAAGGAACGGCCCCAACAGAAGTTAATAAATGGCGCATGAAGGCATCAGAGAAAGCGTACAAATCGAGAAGAAAGGTATATAAACAAGAACACAATGTCACTGTTCTTAAATAAAAAGTAATAAAGAAAGTTAGAACAATGAGCGTGCTCAGTATAGAAAACCTGTTGGCAGCGGACCCAACAACTCCTTTAGGGATACGCGCTCACTCGATTTCTGGCGTCGTACCTGATGTACGGCACATTCGCAGATATGTGGTACTTTGAGGATGCGTCAAGGTCGTCCGTGGAGCGAGCAATACCGGGACAGATTCCTTGGTATTTTAATCTGCAATGGAATTGCTGATCTTCAGTAATCGCTCTGCCTCTATTGGCAATAGTACAACGCGAGGCTCTCAAAATGAAGTGCAAATTAGTGCAACGTGAAGAAGTAAACCAAAATTAAAAAGAAATGGGCGACAGTGAGATTAATCAGAAGATACCTCCGATTGGCTACCGTGTACTCGGGAAGAGAAAAGAAGTACAAGAATTTTAAAGATGACATTTTTAAAAAATGGGGCAGTTTCGCGCTAGTGGCGCGAAGACTGGGCAAGCAGGGACTGGCGGCCCCACCTAGCTTCGTCGGGAAACGCTGCTCGTACGATCCGCACCGCAGTCTCTCGCTTTTCGCAGTCGCGCACGGAGCTAAGCGTAGACAAGTTTATGTCGAACCACAGTCTGTAGCACATTCGGCAACTGTGTCCAAACTCACTGTTCAGAAACTCGCTTGCAAACCGTCCGTCGGCACCTCCCGTGGATCTCCGCACTTGCCGCTGGAAATTATCCAGGACTCGCAGGCCCGGATCGTTTTGGCGACGCTTCTGGTTGCTCAAACGGGTCTGCTCCCTATCGCGGGCTCGAAACTTTGAATCTTCTGCCATTCGCTGTCGTTTAGTCGTCACTTCGCCAGCGTGATACTCTGGATCAGCCCAAAGTCGTCTCATCCGCTCTCGAGTAGCGGCGGTGTCTTTCGCGCCGCGGTTCCTCTTCCTCGGGAATGACGATCTTCTTCGGTCGCCCCACTCCCCTCTGCAGCGATGTCGACGCGGCGGCGACGCGGAGCTACATATACCCAGCGGGACCCTGACGTCACGGCGGCGACCAATCCGCACGGTATGGTGACATCGTGACTAGGCAGAGCTAAGGCAAAGCGATGCGGCGCGCGCGATGACGTAATGGCTCGGTTCCCGCAGCTGTTGCGAGGCTCGGCGCAGCTATAGGCGACGCATGGGACGTCATCGCCAGGCGGAGGGTTTTCGCCGTACACATAACGGCGAAACTGCCGGCTTAAGCAGCTCCTTCTGCTAAAATTTCCGCCTCCATTCCACCCTGTGAAAGTGGATGCGCAGCGAAGCTGTTGCCGACGTTACGCAAGCACCACCACCACGAAGCGTCGCACCATCGAGATCAATGTAGCGTCCACGACCAGGTTCCCGCCCTTTCCGTTGGTGCTAAGACGCCGCGGTGCACGTTCGCGGCCTCCATACGCTTGCATGTAACCCGCGTTCACGAAGTGAACGTCCCTGCAATTTGTGAACAGTCTTGCCCTGATGTCGATTACGGTTGCAGGGCACTCTGCGCGACCGATGCAATGGGCACAGCGCCCACTCATCAAGGACAGATACATCGTGTGCACACGTTCGTTACGCGCGTACGCAGGTGTGCCGGTGTGCAGGCATATATCCTCATTCTAGTAGACCCTCCGCTTGGCGCAAATGCCTTTTCGAACTAATTCAGTTTCTCAAAGTATAGAAAAACTCAAACGCGGAAACTCAAAATTACACTAGCTCTGGAGACGAAACTTCTTCTTTGTCGACGTGATGGTGTACACGCACGGAGGCAGAAAATGTGCCGGGGTTGCCATATACAGCTTTGCTGTCAAAATACCCGAGGAACTAAGCAGTTGTGAATGCGAAAGCATTAATGTCCATTGGAACGCCCCTGAGCGGTCCCTCAAGTTGTGAACTCCTCGCGGGTAAGCGAGCGCATTGTGAAGCTTGGCGCGTTTCGATTTCGCCTTACCGAGGCGCAGTTAGCCCGCAGGAGATAGCTTGCGCGGACAAGGAACGCGCGGATAAAGCGCGAGACACACGGTGCGATTTTGCGTGCGATGCGTCGTACGACGCGTCGGAGTCCGACTTGCCGCATACGACGATTCGGGACACATGGTACGAACTATATACGAACGACGTGCGGTGCGTAGCTCCGCCCACAACCGGCGGCCCTGCATGGACGCTCGGAATACTGCGGAACTTCGCAAAGTGAAAACAAACGTCTTTGCACAGTTCTCTAGTTTCGCACTAACGATCACAAAAAAAAAAAAAAATGTCACAGTTTCGCCCTAAGGGCGAAGCAATGAATGCGATAGCAACACAGCAATGTCATACGAAGTAAGGTGAGCGGCTTTGGTAGCAACAACACGCAGAACTGTTGTCGACGCCATCGGCGTTTTGCCCGCGTTAGCTCAAAATGCGTGCGGCGTTGGTGACTGTTGCTGGAGCCTCTGATATAAATAGGCACTTGGTGCCGCAGCTAAACGTCGCCTCCCTTCCCTCCCCCTCCCCCACGGCCTCTCGCGCGTCCGAAGAAGGCGCGTTTGCTCTACATATATGGTGATTGTAAAGGAGAAAAGAGACGCCTACTTCTGCAGCCCTTAAGCGAGCACGGCGCAGAACGCGCGTTTGTTCTCCGCCGTGCGTTCACTCCCCGTGAAAGACGCGCCCCTCGCGCCCTTTCACTCGCACATACAGCGTTCGGCGCGCGGCGACGATTTCATCTCCAAATGACGTCATACGGAACCTCACGGCGACGGCGACGGCGACGGCGACGCCGACGGCAGAAATCTGCTTTTGAGTGTCCATATAATTGCTATCGCAATAAAAAACGCGTCTGTGCGAGCAGCGTAGACGTGTTTCCGCAAGGCCGCGTCCGCAGTGTGGGCTCCGTCGACAGCCGCCAATGGCTAGGAGCTGCCAGGCCTAGCTCGCTGGGCCGTCGAATTCTAGACCGGTGTCGCTTGCGACACGACCGCTTGTAGCTCGCAATAAACCTCCTACGTTGGTCAGCACATGTGCACAGTTATGTCACGCTTAAATTGCAATACATCTGATTTTATCGGCGCGGACGGAAGCGAACGATCAAGCCAGGCGAGCTTAATTGCGATCCCTGGGAGACGGTATATAGGCCTAGCTCGCTGGCCGTCGGATCCGGGGTCGACAGCCCTTTATGTCGAACCGTTTTCCGAAAACATGCCAGTCGCTTATAGAAGCGCACGTCATTTACTACTTGTACACAGTTCACTTCATTCTATAATCAACCCGTCGTGCCAACCAGTTGTAAGCTCGGCGCCTACGTATAAGTAGGCAATGAGTCAATTAGTGGCTATTCCCGACAGCGCAGTGTGACGTAGCGAGCCGTCTACCACGGACGACGTCACTCTCTGGAACTGACCGGCGGCAGTCGGAGTGCGCGAGAGCCGCTCCGGTCGACATCACTGAGCATGCGCAGCACTGCTTGGCTAGGCCGTCTGCACCGGGACAATCGGATTGCTGTCGGCGCTGAATCGATAGTCCACTTAAGTACGACTATTGATTTACTCACTTCCATTGCGCAACTTGTTTTATAACACCTCTGTTTTGATATCGTAGACGGTGACTAGGTGGACGGCACGAAGCTTGACAAGCTTCAGAGAACACGCAAAATCGTTTTTGAGTATGTCACTCATTCTATAGGTTATTTCAGGATTAGTGTGTTTTGCTCTTTTGTCTTTATTCGGCAAATATTTTGAACAATGGCTTGTCAGTTTCTAACTATGAAGTTCCTCGGTGCGGCCACTATCTGATTATTTTCTGCCTAATCGCTCGCGGGTGAGCTCAGTTCCGATGGATTTGTTCGTGCGAGGCTTGCGGCAAAAGTAGCAATATATATTACCAGCGTCTCTTGTGGACCAGGGAAAAGCTTCGAATTCGTGCGCCAAGGTGTAGTCCGTCATTTATTGTGTGTATACAGTGCGCATATATTCAAGTGGGCCCATTCACTTATTCTTAAATCGATAGAGTGGGGAGTTTCCCTGCATTTGGGCAGATGTGTATAGATAACGTGCGCGAAACTCGCAGGAAGCGGCTACTCCCTTTGTCATTGTTTAACGAGTGGTACTCACCTTGCCGCGTTCTGGGGATGGCCCTTTCTTTGAAGGTTCTACAAGGCTGGCTGATGAGCAAATTTAAAAAAGCACCGGGAAAATCGGAGCGCTTGCTCGCCGGCCCCGCCCCGCCGGCTCTACCACGTCACCATGACGTACACGCTGGCGGCGCTGTCATTGGCGGCGGCCGTCCGACCGATCGGGCAGTCGTACGACTCTTAAGTACGACTATATCCAACAGGTTGGCCGCATGCGGCGCCGGTGATCCGCCGCCGCATGCAGCAGAATATGTTGAGAACTTGTTGAGTGCGGCGGCCGACGCGGCGCGTCGTACGACGGATCGCACGCAAAATCGCATCGTGTGTCTCGCGCTTAACACAGGCTTGCAGAGCGAGAGTGGTTTGGCGTCGCGGCGATGCCCTCTCTCCTCATTTAACACCTGGCGCGCTATCGTGGCAACAGGTGTTCCCTTTCGCCCGCTCTGCTCCTTCGAGGCGCGCTCGTGCTCTGGCGTCGCAGCCAATGGGAACTTACGCGCCGTTCCGCTGCTACAGACGCCGGACTGCGGCTCTCTCGCTCAATGAGGCATTAGACGCTATCGCATCAAAATGAGGAAATAATGTAAGAGGGAACTAACGCTATCTTTGTGGGCGTTGTTACAGGCAGAGGAAGGTTTAGAAATAGGGGACCCAACGTTATAGGACGCACTCCATCTGGCGTAAAAAGGCCGGCAGATCCCATGCCCTGTGGGAATCGATGTTATGCGAAGCAGTGTGAGGGGAGCCTACCAAGTTAACGAAACGACAATGACAGCACCAAGACGCAGGTGGCTCTATCATGACCTACATGACACCCATGTTATGACATTCATGTCATGAGTCCTCAGGAGTCCCTTTAGCTACACCTAAGAGACCTTAAGGCGAAAGCCATAGTCATTCTCATGACTATGACTTCAATCATCAACCTTTAGCCTTTACCTTCACTTAGTACCACATCCGAACCCATTCCATAGGTTTTTGAGTGTTAATCGTTTTTCGCTGATTCATTGTCATTTTTGGTGAGTAATGCTCATGAGTGTGACTTCTAACATCATCCTTTAGTGTTTCCTTCAATTAGTACCCATGTCCGAACCCATTCCAGTGGTTTTTGAGTGTTAATCTTTTTTAGCTGAATCATTGTCATTTGTGCTGAGTCATGCTCATGACTATGATTTCTACCGTCACCCTTTAGCGTTTCCTTCTCTTAGTGCCCACGTCCGAACCCATTCCAATGGTTTTTGAGTGTTAATCCTTTTTCGCTGAGTCATTGTCATTTTTGCTGAGTCATGCTCCTGACTGATTTCTACGGTCATCCTTTAGTGTTTCATTCACTTAGTACCCACGTCCGAACCCATTTAAGTGGTTTTTGAGTGTTAATATTTTCCCGTTGAGTCACTGTTATTTTGCCTCAGTCATGGTCATAATTATGACTTTACCATAATCATTTAGTGTTTCCTTCACTTAGTACCCACGACCGAACCCATTTCAGTGGTTTTTGAGTGTTAGTCTTTTATGCTGAGTCATTGTCATTTTTGCTGAGTCATGCTCATGACTATGATTTCTACCATCATCCTTTAGCGTTTCCTTCTCTTATGCCCACGTCAGAGCCCATTTCAGTGGTTTATGGGCGTTAATCTTTTTTCGCTGAGTCATTGTCATTTTTGCTGATTCATGCTAATGACTATGACTTCTGCTAGCATCCTTTAGTGTTTCCTTCACTTTGTACTCACGTTTGAACCCATTTCAGTGGTTTTTGAGTGTTAATATTTTTCGCTGTGTCATTGTCATGACCTATCACTTATGTTCGTCATACACTTCTGTCATACTATGCCAATTTTGGTACCTACCAAGTTAACGAAATGACCATGAGAGCACCAAGCCGTAGGCGGCTGTTTCATGACCTACATGACATATAATTTATGTTCCTCATATACTCTTGTCACAATATGCCAACTTTGGTACATACCAAGTTAACAAAACGCCCATGAGAGCACAAAGACGCGGACGGACGGACGGACGGACGGACGGACGGACGGACAGACAGACAGACAGACAGACAGACAGACAGACAGACAGACAGACAGACAGACACTGTCAAAGTAGCAAATTTTCGCCCAGAAATGCTTCGCATTTAAAATAGAACAAATGGTCTACAGTATAATTTAGGTTTTGGCGTACACAAAGTCGCTAGGGTACGCGATTTCTAAAACTCTCTATTGTGGTAGCTAGACATGTAAATTCGACGAGAGGCTGAAACCTTGAGGATAACAAAAAAACAAGAGAGACCCTAAGGACCGCGAATTGAACGATGGACATGTAAATTATATGCGCAACATTATTAACCCACACAAATGAACGAGGCAGGAACAGAGTATGATAAATCCCAGAGTAAGTGATATTGTACAAAGTATGATGCAAATGTGTAAGTAATATTGTACGAGAATGGAGGCTGGTATTGTACAGGCTTGTACGTAACTTACTTGTTCTACTCAGAATAAGGAGTCTTAAATATTCTACACAGAATAAGGTATCTTAAGTACTTTCCAAAAATAACGTGGTATCTTTTAACTAATTTGATGACTCGGTATTTTTGCTGGAAGTTAAATGCTCTTCAGCGTATTTTGTACTCAGTACTTCAGATACACCCTTCGTCACTGTCAGCTGCGGTATCACTGCGCAACGCGCTCCAAATGCGCAGGTGGCCGATTTCATCCATTTTGTCTGTCTCATAACCGTTCGGGGTAGCAGGCTTACAGAGCAAAAAAAAATGTCACAGTTTCGCCCTAAGGGCGAAGCAATGAATGCGATAGCAACACAGCAATGTCATACGAAGTAAGGTGAGCGGCTTTGGTAGCAATATGAATTGTAGTAAACATGAGCTGATTAAGTAAGCAGGTGTGCTGCGGCGTAAGTAGACCGACATGAAGAGAGACTCGATGACCACGAGAAGGCGCGTGTGAACCGGTGGTGCTGATGAGAAGCGCTTCCCGTGGGCAGCGCGTGCGAAGGGACACACCTGTAGTGCTGCACTGCCAATCCGGGCAGCATTGCATGTGTAGCGTGCGTTGGAAAATGTGGCCCGACTATTGCTAACTGAATGAACAAGCGTGGTGTGAGCGCGCACAAACAAACACGAATATATCACACTGAATGACTGCAGACAACGACTGTCAAAACGCTGGCAGCGAGCCCATACGCTGCAGCGGGCGAAGGTACGTACGGTCTATCGCTTCAACGGAAACTGAGCGGCGAATGCACGGCGAATAAAGGTCAGAGCCGTGTGGAGATAAGAGACGGTGCGGGCGAGCGACGAGCGCGGTTGTTGGCAGAGTAGAAGTGCGCCCCCCCTCCCCCCTCCCCTCCGCGCTCCCTCCGGTCCTTGCTTGCGCGTGGGTGATTGAGTGCGTTCGCTCTCCGTGATAGCGCGCGTCCCCGCACGTTTCCGCTCGGGCATACGGCGCGCGGCGAAGATTTTATCTATAGGGAACCTCACGGTGACGACGACGGCGACGGCGACGCCAACGGCAGAAATCCGGTTGAAGTGTCCATATAATTGCTATCGCAATCAAAATAATAATAATAAGCGTGGCGCTCAAATTTGACAAGTCAAAAGTAAACAAACGGACAGTTCCTTTCTTGCAGCAGGCATATCTCGTTTGCTTTAGAATAAGACGGGCGATACGTTGCAAAAGTTTATCAATCTATGTCGGCGACACTGAATTGAAGTCACACCACTCCAACGATGGACACCAAGGCCCATGAAACAATGTTGGAGCTGATTTGGCGTTATACTTACGATAGTTTTTTGAATGCCTGGAAATCACAGAGAAGAGTGTCCGAGAGTGCGAAAAACAGGGGCAAGTTGTCAGATAGCAACTTTAAATAGCAGCGCCTCCTGCGATCCAATAAATTCTTCCGGTAAAACTTCGGTTCGTTTTACTTTCGTGTGCACTTCGGAACAAAAGTTATGTAAGTATCTGCGATTAATTGTAAAATACTTTGAGTATTTAGTACTCTATCTCAAACACACTTCTGAGTTTGATATTTAATACTCTACTGAAATACTGTTCGCATGGTATTTATTAAACTTTATTAAGTACATTTTCTGAGTATTTTGCACAAGCCTGTTACTACATTGCTAAAACCAAGAGCGCGACGACAACAGACACAGAGATAGAGATAGAGCACTGTGATGTTTATTTCTGTTTCTGTGTCTGTGCTGTTGTCGTGCTCTTGGTTTTGCACTGAAATT